>NW_024545619.1:0-15844 GCF_018152505.1 Drosophila elegans | reverse complement strand
TATATTAACGGCAGACGCCGCATAAAAAAGAACACTAAGGAACCACCAGCTTTAATTCCGTTCCCGTCTTTAGGGTTGCACTGGCTACCCAACTAATCGTGCCTTCTCAAACGGCCAGGTTACGTTAAAATACCAAAACCAAGTCTTGGGGAACGGGCCCCAAATTGCATCAGTTCGTCCCTAACCTCAAACCGGCATAAGCGTTCCGCTTCCCATCAGCCAGAGTGAGACCATCAAATCCCGGTCCCTCTGCCACTTCTGTGCCGACTCACCCGCGCGGGCACAGCATTTCTATCACCACACAGACTCCCCGGTGTCTTTCCTACACTAGGATTGTGCAAGTAAAGAAACAGAATCACTGGTCGCGGCGAGGGACAGAGGTACTTTACGGGCGGATTTGAAAAAACTAGCGCCGCCATGTGGGACCGACTAGTTACAGCCCACCCAGCAAATGCGGTTCGGGTTATACACTTCACCTTTAGATACCTAAGCAATATGTGCATATAAGCCTACGCGATCGTTTGTGGCCAGACCCGACTGTGCCTTAGTCAAAACGACAACCAATACATTCTTCAGCTTTGTGAATTCACTCGCAGATTAGTTACGGAAAACACACAACACTGTCTGGAAGTGCGCAAGTGATGCCATAAATCTTTCAGTGCAAATCGAAGCAAAACAAAGGAAGTAATGCGTATTCAAATTTCAGGAACTACTGTATTTGCATTAAGTTAAATAAAACTTCCTCCCCATACACCAAAGCACGGGACTAATCAACTCGTCATCCATGTATTCTTGAAGGCCTTCAACGAGGATTGGACGCGGGTAAGTGCACCAAAAGAATGTATGCTACATACGGTGAATCAATTTTAGCTAAATCCAAATATTAGTTCTGGACGTGTTATGCTGATACACCATCGATGATGCCGTTATCGCGCAGTCAGTTACGTTCATAGCGGTTCTTTCTTTTGTTTTGATTATCCATCCGTAAGTCGGCTATTACCGTCTGCATAAATCTACATTGTGTTTGCAATATTAAAAAAAAAAAAAAAAAAAAAAATATTTTTTGTTGTAATAATTAATCTAATACATTTTCTTTTGCATATATATATATATATACAATTTCTACGCCTTTTCAGCCAGTGTGTGTGTGTTTACGTACTGATCCAACATTGTGTATAAAGTTCATCAACAAAAAAAAAAATGTAAAATTAATAAGTTTAATAATTTCATAAGTAAATAGCTAACTAGTTAGAGACACAAAATGAAGTTAATTGAGAAAGAAAGAGAAAAGAAAATCATAATGAAGCAGAACATTAACTGTACCGCAATTAATTCTTTGGTTTAGCTCCGATTTAATAAATCATTTGTAGTAACAATGCCTAAATTGAACATTATGAGTGAGTAGTTGATTTACTTGTGCGACCCTGGGAATGTAAATATTTGATCAATCACACTTGGGTCCTTTAATAATCCGTTCAAGGTTAAAGACATGGTAGGGTGGGTAGCGAATTCGTGTGAGTCAATCAACAGCTAAGGACTTCACGCATATTATTTGGTTTCTGAAAGTTCCTACTTTTATTCAATGATTTGAGTCAATTCGCCTAGTTATTGCTTTGTTTGGTTTACCCGTGCAGGTAACCGCTTGAGTATTTCAACCATGATCGTGTGGTTATTTAGTTTCAGAAAGGGACTCTAAAAAATTATTGCTTAACGTAATGTTAGGCAGAAGGGTCAGCAAAAACCCCCCAATTCCCGGAAGAGCTAGAGATGACATGGGTCCCGCTCCGCTGTACACTCAGCTGTCTAATTTAGTTTCTATGGACTAAAAATAAAACTCTTATTTTCAGTGTATTTTTAAACCATTACATAAGTTTTGGCGCCGTGGGGCAGTTTATTGTTTGCTTTAATTTACAAAGGAGATAATATATTTTGTCCCAATTTGCTAGTGAAAAAAAAAATCTAAAATAACACAAAGTCTTTTGCGTTCTGGTTTCTAGGATATCGGAATGGGTAAGCGTGAGCTGATTTATATCGACCAGAGAAAAGGTTAGGAATTTTTTTAATTTGTTCATACCATCTTAATGTATTGATGGACATCTCAAATAACGTTTCTGAAATAAAACACTCAGTCAACATTAGAACGGAAAGCCACAAGATTCACTAGACATTTAAGCTCGGTTGCGTTTCGATGAAATTAGTTAGATTTTGCTACAGCACCCAAGGTCAATATATTTAATACGCATCTGGATATAGCAGGTTCAAGACAGTGGATCAACACAACCGATGGTAGGCAATATTAGGACAGGGAACTGTAGTAGATACAACTGTTGTCATCATAATTTTTATGGGAAAAGTTGTGTTTAGCAGGTATTCATTTTGCAGTCTCGCGATTAGCTGGAATACAAGAAGTATACGTAGGTGTGCATTGTCCGTTAACCCCGATTAGCTAAACGTTGAACTAAAGCTAGCATTGCTAATCATAGATAGATTCGATAGCCAGAATATTTTAATTAAATGCAATAGTAATAAACAAAACCAAAAACCAAAACAGAAAGAGGAAATTCGAAACCAGGTAAAAACAAAGATCAAATTTTTATATTCCCAAAAAGGTCAAAGCAAAGAGAAAATAAATTTATAGATAAAAATACAAAAGATTAAACCTAAAAATGCCAATTCAACATTCTCCAGAAAGAAGCTTAGCGCCAGCTACTAATCAAAATGTGTGCTTAATTTGCAAAAGGCAATGCGTGATGACTATTTGCAAGCATGTGTTTCATAAAACTTGTATTGACAACAGGTTTCATCCGGATAGGGAGAATGTATGCCCCTCCTGTCTGGAAAAGGTGGTGGTAAAAGATTTGAAAGTGTAAAGTATCTCGGGATATACAGGTTGGGTGTTAGGCTTGATGTCTGGAGTATTTGGTAATACGTCACTTATATATATATACAATTTCTACGCCTTTTCAGCCAGTGTGTGTTTTACGTACTGATCCAACATTGTGTATAAAGTTCATCAACAAAAACAAAAATGTAATATTAATAAAGTTAATAATTTCATAAGTAAATAGCTAACTAGTTAGAGACACAAAAAAATGAAGTTAATTGAGAAAGAAGAAAAAAGAAAATCATAATGAAGCAGAACATTAACTGTACCGCAATTAATTCTTTGGTTTAGCTCCGATTTAATAAATCATTTGTAGTAACAATGCCTAAATTGAACATTATGAGTGAGTAGTTGATTTACTTGTGCGACCTGGGAATGTAAATATTTGATCAATCACACTTTGGGTTCTTTAATAATCCGTTCAAGGTTAAAGACATGGTAGGGTGGGTAGCGAATTCGTGTGAGTCAATCAACAGCTAAGACTTCAGGCATATTATCTGGTTTCTGAAAAGTTCTACTTTTATTCAATGATTTGAGTCAATTCGCCTAGTTGTTGCTTTGTTTGGTTTACCCGTGCAGGTAACCGCTTGAGTATTTCAACCATGATCGTGTGGTTATTTAGTTTCAGAAAGGGACTCTAAAAATTATTCTTAACGTAATGTTAGGCAGAAGGGTCAGCAAAAACCCCCAATTCCCGGAAGAGCTCGAGATGACATGGGTCCCGCTCCGCTGTAAACTCAGCTGTCTAATTTAGTTTCTATGGACTAAAAAAATAAACTCTTATTTTCAGTGTATTTAAATAATGACAGCTCATTTAATTATCTTCAAGACATTTCACTTGCAATTGAACTTTCAAGAAACTTTAAGACGATAGCGATAGCGATAAATTTCCGAAATATATCTATCGAAGATCGCCTAATCTTTTTGACGGTTTCCCGGATGGAAAGCAACGAGTTTAGGGCAATTTGTTTATATACACTGTATATATATACAGGTATAATTGTTTTAAATATTTAAATTTCTGGAAATTTTTATTATAATTTTTTGATATTTACTTGCGTTCAGAATGTTAGTAATGTTTCACTTGAAATGCCAAATAATGTTTGTTGCCTTAGGTGTGGTGTCAATAAAAATATCTGACTTTTATAAGCAAGAGAGGACTATCTTCATTAAGGGGTTATATACAGTTAGAATTAAAAAAATTTTTATTATTTTTGTAAGTCTACATAAATTTTATAGTACACACTGAAAAAATATCGTTCCGGTGAATATTTTCGAGTTTACACCCAAATTTTAAAAGAGTTTGAGCCTATTGTAAGAATAAATATTTTTGAAAACATTAAAATTACGATTGACTTGCGCGTATGTTTAAAAACATTGAAGCTATGATGATTTGCGGAGCTCAATTAAAAAAATTCCGCGTTGCATCTCAACTCGGGAAAGAGGGGAATTGAGTGGCATTTTATTCCCCCGGCAGGACCTCACTTTGAAGGGACGAGGCCGAGTAAAATCTATGAAATAATTCTTTTTTTGACGGTAGTCTGACATGCTACTGTAAGAGAGATGCGTCGTGACATTGTTATGATAAATAGAAGGAGTTAGAACCCACGCCCCCTATATTTATCAGATAATGATATAGGAGGACAATGAAGTTCTAACACCTGGACACTTTCTGATAGGACGACCACCGCTGATGCGATTGAGCCCATAACATGAATGAAAAAATGGGGAATCGGATAGGTAGAAATTAATTCAAAAATGAAAGAGATTTTTGGGTTAAATGAAAAAGAGGACTGCTTACATACACAACAGAGGTATAAATGGAAAAAATATGCCCAATATTGAAAAAAGGGACAAGTAGTTCCAATAAAGGATGAAAGTTGTCATCCATCGAGATGGCCCTTAGGAGATTGAAGAAGTACATAAGGTAAGGATGAGAAAGTCTGGGTAGTAAAGGTCAAGGTGCAGGATGCATGCATTTCTCGACCGATCAGCAAAATTTGCCACTTTTAGGAAGGAAGGCTGAAAAATAATGAAGAAGTGAAACCAAAAAGATAACTAGGGGGTGGATCGATAGTATCCAAGTTTGGGTTGAAGCAAAAAGCACTTGGTTTAATGGGTCGTATGAATACAAAAATAAGAATTAAATGAACAATCAAAAATGGAATTAGTCAATTTGCCAGAGGAAGGAATTTGAACTCTAAGGTCGGATTGCACACTCCCACAGACGATAAAATACTTTTAGTAGTACAATATGATATTAAACAGATAGGAAACATGTGTCATCATCATCGTATATAGGTGATATCACGGATATACTGAAATTGTTTGGAGCCCACTTGAGAGCCACTAAATAACCACAGTGCAGAAATTGATAGGGCTATCAAAAGAATTAGCAAATTTAAAAGCACATACAGAATTGAAGGGATTAAGTGTACATCATAGATCTGACTACTTCTCTAATTATATGTATGTTGATCGTTGTGACTTCAATTATATATGCAACATGTAAGGGGCATTATTAGGAAATTGTAAGCCATAACTTTATTTGGAGGTCGTTTACAAGATTAAATAAATAAAATGTTTGTACTTATTGTAAAATTTTGTATTTTATATGTCAAATAAAAAAAATAAAAACAGCACTCATATCTTGGCGGCATGTCTAACACATGGACACGAATATACTATGGGCATATGAACAGAACGGAGCCACTTTGTAAATGACCTCCTGTGAGCGGTCACAGAATGTTTTTAGCTACAAGTGTGCTATCAGGGTAATTGTGATCTCCCTTATCGTACTTAAGAATGATTTCCTCAGTTTAGGATAAAAAGTTACTCAGAGGGTTATTAGAAATAAGATAATGCCAAACTTCAAATATAAGATATGGAGCCAGAGCCATAAATTGCGATCTATACTTAAAAATAAGGGAACAGTTGTTAGCACTTTAATCAGTAAGTGCAGGCCACTTGAGCCTCTAAATATTATCAGGGCAAAACGAATGCGGTCTCGGCGAACCCATAGATATGAGTAGCATACAGATGGCACCAATGTTACTTGCTAAGAATCTTATTGAAATAAAAACAGTTTGAAATTGTAACTCAGCAAATGTAGACGTCTTTATTAGTTCAGTTCGCTCTAACACATATACAAAAATTGGACGATTTCTAATAAGATCGCTTAATACGTCAGATATAAACCTTTGGAAACGCCGGTCCATTTTTGAGCCCGAAAGGCATCCTTAAATACTCAAACTGCCCGTCCGGAGTCACAAAGGCAGTACATTTCACGGATTCTGCTTTTTCGACACCTATGTGGGGAAATCCACTCTTAAGGTCTCTACCAGAAAAAACGTATTTACATTTCTAGGTATACTAAGCAATCTTCTATAAAATAAAGGAAAGTTGTCACGAACTGTCTTCTTATTCAATCCACGGTAGTCAATACACTATCTTATATTTCCATCTTTCTTCTTAACTTTGTGCACAGCCGAAGCAAATGGAGAGTTACTTGGGCGAATGATTTTATCGGTCAATAGATTCGTAACTGCATCGTGAAATAATCTCCCTTTATGATATGAAAATCTGTAGGGACAGGAAACAGGGTTCATAAGACGAATACACGTTTTGGATCTTGGTTGAGCTACCGCCACCTTCTGAAAACTTATTAACGTAATGGCTTCTGCTATAATATCCCGGAACTCCTGCATTCGAACAGCTCCACATTCCCTGCCTACGAATGCAACACTATTAGTCAAATTCGTTCATCTATTCATGAAACACCTCAAGCTTCCCTGGGATGCAATTGTGGCTTTACAAATAAACGTTGATCTTTTTGGTTATTTGCCTAATATGGCAAGGTATGTTTTAAGTTTGACTTCTTAAAAATAGGGATGCACAGTATAAATCAGCACCAAGCACTATTCTTCAGTGGAGTCATTATTTTGTATAATTTGGTACAGGTTTACGTATTACTAACAAATGACAATAGTGGTTCAATACATTCTGCCTAATACCAACGACGTTTGGTAATATAAGTTACTAGAATAACAAAAGCTTCCATTGTTCTGTAGAACTTTTCTTTTTAAACACAAGTATCAGTTTAACTCTTCCAATTGTCAAAATGTTTTGTCCACTGAGGCCACGGAAACGACTATCTTCAGGGTTTTCATATTAACAGCTTGTGGAATGACTCCCTTTACTCCCCAAAACCTCACGTGGCTCTGTATCTAGTAATAAAAAAACGTTATCAATATCAATTCATCCCTTTTTACTAGGTAATTTTATGCTTACTAGTTGGATTAACGAATTTCCGCCAACAGGATCGTCTTCCTCTTCCTTCGTCACTGAAACACAACGCAGCTGTCCGTATACGCTGGTGCCCAGTCTCAAGGCAAGAAAAGCATCCTCCCTCTGGGCGCCTCTTTCGGTTTCTGCATTGATTTTAAGAAATGTCATTCCCTATTTGAGCGGCAATTAAAGACCTTATGTTGGCGTCTGCATTACTGCCGCAAAGGTACAGCCGTGCGTGAAACTAGTGGTTTTCGTTTAAACTCGGCCTACACGATCTGCTAACGCATGTCGTTTTCTCACGCAACTCATCGAGAGAGAACACAGTAATACAAACGAGTTGCGCAGCCGGTGTGATCCTTCAAGCCATCCACAATGTATTTTATGATCGTCCAATGTCCTTGAACGTCCCTTGCCTAGCAATTACGCATAGCAATATAATATTGTAGCTAGTGATTCGCCTTTAGGATTGAGCGACTCTACAACCTCTTTTGTCAACCTCATGGTTCGCCATTTGGAACCCAAATACCTTTAGTAGACATTCGCCTCAGTTCGCTTCCCAGTTGGTGGTTGTCGTACATCGTGGCAATGGCTGCGGGATTACCCAGCAGCTGTAACAGCGCTGAGCATCGCTCAAACCGTGTTAACAGCCAAGTCCACCTCACGGATCCATCGCATGAACACCAACGTGATCATCCTAGAGAAATCATCGCAGTTGATTCACAACGTCCTTAATGTCAATGGTGGGTTTTCGGTCGACGGTCCCGTCTCCAGCAGTCACTTGCACTTTCAACTCGGCATTAGATTTTTCCGGGCTTGTACAGGGTCATCTGGTTCAAAATTTCGGCCAGTTCGTCGGAACTTCGGTCGCCCTCTCCTAAAACACTCTGAGCTCCATTATCATCTTCGTCATCCGATTTTCAGTCCCTGGCCAATTCCCTGGTAGATGTTGACCTGTAACGGGCTTTACCATCGCCCGCAGTTGTTGTATGGCCTCTTTGCCGTCCTTTAGTTGATCTTTTGGTTCAGCAGTCTCACTAGTTCATCATTTGTCAAGATTAATAAATCAGAGTATTTCATCCCGAGAAGATCTGGGGCAAAACCCCACACCTGGATTTATAAACAGCCTTAATTTTTGTTTTTGAGAAGCCCTGGGATGGGCTTCGTTTTATTGAATTCCGTCTCTCCGCCTCCAAAGCTTTTTTTTTTATTCTCATGGCCGGTCAAAAGTCCCCTGATTTCCATCTTAAACTTAACTTACATTTATGTGACCATCATAGTCTACATCAGTTTCAGATTATTAAATATATAAATATATATATATATATATGTATTTCACATCAAAAGCTAATATTTTGTTTTGATATTGACCAAAAAAAGCTGTTTACCCAAGTTTTACCATTTTTGTATTTATTATCTGATCCGGCTTCGTTTTGACTTATGTAATACCTTTAATAGGAAGAAAACTTTTGGAAAGTTTCGTGTAAAAATAGATTTGAGGACTTATAATTAGTTTGCGCAGAAACGGACGGACGGATGGACAGTTACGGACGGACAGACGGAAGAACAGACGGATATGGATAGATCAACTGATGCCGATGCTGATAAAGAACTTATATACGCTAAAGGGTCGGAAATATGTCCTGTTGCAAACTACGGACTGAAAAATGACACTTTCTTCAAGGGTATAATAAAAAACAAGTTTTTAATGAAAAAACAATTTTGTAATGAAATTTATAAACAAATTGTCACTGCTGTCAAGATTCTCCGAGCGACAAAACGGAACTTACTATGGGTGACCTCGAAGCTGTTCGACCCCCTTTGCTTATCAAGTTCTTTACGAATTAAAAGAAAGAATCCTTTGCAGGAATTTTGGCTTAATAAGTTGGATTGGGATGTTCAATTGATTCATTGGAAACAGCATGGAATGTGTTAAAAATACACTATCCCAATTGGATGAGAAATCTATTCCTCGGTTTTGTGTATACCGCCGATCCGACGTCACCGGTTCAATTACCGCATCCATGAGATCTTATAAAAGCTTGCGTTTATATTCGTAGCAAATTTGTAGAATGTTCAAATTATCGTTGTTGACTTCAAAATTAGCGCCGCTTTATAAGAAAATGCAAAGACAAAGTATAGTTTTCCATTGTTGTTGACAAAACGCTCAATGCAGAGCTATGTCCGGCATCTGCACTTTTCCAATTTTCATTTGGGTCCACGAGCACTCGTGGGTATCCTTCGACAGCGTGTTTGGATCGTTAACGCTCAGAAGGTCTGTAGTCAAACAGTTCGATCATGTATACGCTCTGCTTTAAGTTCAAGCCTCGACTGATGACACAAATTATGGGAAATTTACCAGCAGACAGACTCCGTGCTCTTCGCCCATTTGCAATATGTGGCATTTATTTTTGTGGTCCAGCTTATACGACATTGAAAATTCGTGGAAAGCCTCTGTATAAGTCTTACATTGCCCTCTTTGATGATTTGCTTCCAAAACGGTTAATCTAGAAATTGTTTCAAATTTAACCATATTTTATTGGTTTTAAGGTTCGTTGGGCCGAGGATGTCCCCAAGTCGTAAAATTTGGATTCGATTCGATCCACACTGTTTTTTCGTTTTCGTCTGCCGAAGAAAGTTCACGCCACTTACTTCGTTTCGTTGGTTTGATTTAGAAAACTGTTCTAATTTTTCAATATCTAAGGAGATAAAAACATCTACCCCAAAATGTTTTATTTCAATCGTATTGAATCGTTATGTCACTAACTTCCCAAATTGAAACTACAAAAAAGTATCTATATTTTTTAATTTTTCACTTTTAAAAATTCATAATTACGATTTTAATTTTATTAAAAGCGATAAACGATATCATATAGCTGCCATAGGGAACGATCGAATAGTTGAAGTGAAAATCATCATAGCCTTAGTGGTTTTTAATGAGTATATCATATCATTCGAAATTAGATGTTTAAGGATATATATCCTTTGGCTTGTCGAAGTTTTCTTTTTTTCTTGTTATACCCGTTACTTGTAGAGTAAAATGGTATTTTTGTAATAGTTGAAAAGCATGTAACAGGTAGAAGGAAGCGTTTCCGACCATATAGCATATATATTCTTCATCAAGATCAGGATCAATTTTGTTGAGTAGCTTTTCCGTCGGTCCGTCCGTCTGCTTGAACGTCGAGAGCTAGAGAGTTTGCGACTTAGCATGCAGATTCTAGTAGTTTTTTCAAACAGAGGCAGTCCCACTCTAACACCCAAAAAAAGCGAAAGTATGAACTATCACTCTGAGACATGTTAGACCGTAGATTTTTTTTTTTTCCGATTATTGGTTTAAGTCTATTAACATAGCAAAGCGACAAAAGAAGCATATAAGGGGACGTAAGCTGACAATGTTATGCGGTAGCAGCAAGACAATGCTGCACAACTGTGACAGGAGGACACAGATCCCATCTCTCCTGCCTCCCGTTATCGACTTCTCTCTTGCGGACAGTCGCACCTCGCGCCTGGATAGTGGGTCCATGCCGGAGACCCTTTCATCCACTTCTGCTGCCTCCCTCACTAGCTCCTTAGGTGGAAGTAGACCTACAATTACCAGTGCCGCCTCCTTGAGATCGTCCGGAAAGCAAAGGATATCCTGATGGCACAAAGCCTGTGCGTGCGTACCAAGCCACTAACCGGGGTGGCGTATAGCACTTGCGATGTAACAACGCTTTACTATGAATTTCCTCCGATTCGGGCCCCATTGTTCAGTGGGATCAGTGGGCAAACCAACTTTGCTGCCATCTTGTTATTGGCCTACGCTAGGTGCTCTTAAATGACAGCCTGGTGTCAATCATCACGTAAGGTATTTCACAGCTCTCGCCATGCCATAAGTCTCGTCGAGCTACCGGCTGCTTACTAGGACATCCTCCTTCTTGGGCTATCGTCACGATCGTGGTTTACGACGTCGTCCGCGAATCCACTTGGATATTTGCAGGCACTGGGAAACATCCGACCGTAAGTTTTTTTTTTTTTTAATCAACTTTGTGTAGAATAAGAGTGAATAAAATATCACAGAATATTTACCCTTTATGGAAGAAGGCGGGAAAAGGTGTATATGTGAGTAGAAGGGTGGGTAAGGAGGATAGCCGGGAATGAAGATCCTAAATACCTGCGGAACTACCGCGAGGATTTGCTTCACCAGGGTAAGTGTGGGCTCTGTGTTGCAGCTCAGCCAGGTGCTTTTAGCCGCCTTTCGTGCCGTTGCCGCTCTGCCGTTCAAAGTCCCTTCAACCAAAAACCCTTGGAGCGAAATCCGCTGATCTCCTAGGATCATTGGGTCCTCGATGTCCTCCAGAAGATCTTCTCGGTCGCGAGCGAACCTTGGGAAGAATAATAACATGATCATCGGTTTTCTCGACGCCGCAGCAAGGGCAGTTGTGGTCGTCGTCGTGGGCCAAACTTTGTGAGGTACCTTTGAAGCACCCATGTCTGCTTAGGATCTCGGTTAGCCAGTAATTTACTTCTCCGTGTCTTCTTAGCGCCCATTTGGCTCCGTCTGGTATGATCATAAAGGTCTAGCGTCCTTTCGTGTACTGTTACCAGCGTCCTTACCATTCCATACTTCTTCCACGGGCGAGAGCCTTGGCTGTTCGCCTCTGTGAGGAGGTGCACCTGTCCTCCCAACATCTTGAACTCATCGTGGATCTCCTCAACCGCCATCAAATCTACAGGAACCGTGCCAGCTATGACGCGGCTGCGTCATCTTATATCGTTCGGAAACCTGAGCACACCTCTAAGGGTGCAAAGCCTGTCTGTATATTTCAGACCCTTCGTGTATGACTGAGTACCAGCATATTGGGGCGGCGGACAGGATTGTAGCTTTTAGCACACTGTCTGGAGGAGAACTAGTCCCTGCCTCTGGCCCCCCTAATTGTTCAGCATTATCCGAGATAGCGCTCTAGCTACGTGCCCGCCTTTTGTTCGTTTCCGCGAGGTACTCTCAGAACGACAGCTTTTTTATCCAGTATAGCTCCTAGATATCGTCGCTCTCGTCGACTTTATCGAGACCCTCTGACTCGAATGTTATTGTCTCCACCTGCTTGCGGCTGGATATAAGGACAGCCTCCGGTGGTGCGCTATGTCAAGCCCAAACCAAAGAGAGCCCAGTTCTCAATTATAGCCAGCAAAGTTATTCCTAGGTCTTCAGCTTCCTTGGATGCCTTTTTGCCACGATTACTATGGCTATATCCGTAGATCTCGCTTTCTAAGGCCAAGCTGCATTGGTGAGCTTAAGGGGTAGTTGCAGTTCCAGGAAGCATGTTCTCTTCGACTACTTATGAGTCTCTTGAGTGTCCTGCGATTTTCGGCGTACATACTCGCCTCGAGACCTCCCTTTACTGCTCGCATAGCCCGCCACCGCTATTTCGTCGGTCCACCAGTGCAGACTGGCTCAGTGGCGGTCGTTTTTTTCATGCTGGCTCTGCATGCCGTGTGGACTGCTTGGGCGATGCTAGCCACTTCTTCTGCATAATCGCTAATGCCCGGAATTTTGATTTCCCCACAAGGAACCTATCCGCTGGAGTGTCTTCGGCCTGATCGTCTTTTTGGTAGGGCCGTGGTAGGCCTTGTCGGTAAAGTAACAGATTATTGCGAGCCACTGCAGAAGGTAAGGTTCACTACCTGACCCGACCCCTGCCCTACTGAACGTATGCTCCGATCCCGTGTTAAGAGAGCAACTTCCAGCGACGCGCAGGCTTCCCTGTAGAGTTCGCCCCATTACGTTTGTACAGGCCGAGCCCCATTTTTCAGCCCAGGCATTAAAGTCGCCTGCGATGCCACGTTTTTTGGCGGCGTTTGCCGGTGAGTGCCAGGTGGGCTACCCGGTGCCCTTAGGCCGCTTGGGCGTATCCACCCACTCCTCCGGCCCAGCGTGTCTGTCATCACCTGATTGTTGTGTCGCTGAAGTCTTTATTAGGATCGGCGATTCGCAAGATTTTCCTTCTGCCTTAGGAAAGCCCAGCATCAATCTATTTCTCGGTCCTTCTATGTTGATTTGACGTGCCGACGGGCTGCTTGCCCCACCTTGCTCA
The DNA here is from genome assembly GCF_018152505.1 of Drosophila elegans. Classification (NCBI taxonomy): domain Eukaryota; kingdom Metazoa; phylum Arthropoda; class Insecta; order Diptera; family Drosophilidae; genus Drosophila; species Drosophila elegans. The sequence continues at coordinate 2,599 of NW_024545619.1, read as the reverse complement.
GGTTTGCTAAGGAATGGATTTGGGGCCTCCAGAATCCGTGCCCACCGCCGTTAAAGTTTTCCACGTGTGGATTTCCACTTATGTGGTTGCCCTGTGGAGGTGGTTTGTTAGTAACGACATTACTCCTTGCATTTTACTACCTTCTGTCAGGTTTGTTTCTCAGACCGATCGTAGCCGCCCACTATGGGTCAACGCCACGTGGATCTTTAGGATTTCGAGTGTGGGTGTAAAGCTACTATGGTGCACTATGGTTTTTTCCGTTTTTTGGCATAAACTCTAATTTGTAAACCTGTTGAATTGAAATTTGGTTTGTATACATTTTTAAGCTCGAAAAATGGCCTAATTAGTTTCAAATGGATCTCTAAATATGTACTGGACATCAATGGATCAGAAATATCTATGGATCTATTGAAAACGTCTGTAATATTGTCTAATCGACTACATTTTCTAGCGTGCCCTCTTCTATCGCTCTTATATAATTTATTTCGGAGACTCCTGATGCATGTTCACCAAAGCATCCTACAGGAACTGAACAAGTGTCTCTATTAGCAGCGGCCAATGCACCTATGACTTTGTAAACAGCGGGCATTACCGGATACCAAGGATATTTTGTGATACCACAAAAGCCATATCCATAGCTGGAAGAATCACTTTGTAATACCACTGTTGGGAAGTGTTGCAATTTAAGAATGCGGGTATGTATGATCCAAAGATTTTGCAGAGATACAAGTGCCTTATTTTCAAATATATTCTATTCCTTTTGGTCTGAGTTTTAATTTAGGAATTAAGTACGGCGGATATGCCGGGTATATATCACATCCGTGCATTTTCGACTACGTTTGTATATTTTATACTGACGTTTTGTAAAATCCCTGTTTCCATTAAAAATGCAAGGGCGCACAATCAGCTGACATTGATTTGGAGGCTCATAAGAAAACTTCTTTTTGTTTCATTAATCTCTCAGAACTCGTAGCTGATTTTTAAAGCAACAGCCAAGTCTTTTCGTTCGATTTATTAGCTTAAGCTGTAGCATATACCAATTAAGGTAGATAAGTTTTATTCTCCTCTAAAGTTCCGCAGCCAATTTTCTTTTCAGACGAGGACAGCACTTTCGTAATCACATTTTGGGCGACCCACTTTGTTGCTAGCGCATAATGTGATTTCAGTGATTTCTATGAACAAGCTTTTCCCAAGCCATTTTGGTAACTTTCCAGTGAATCTTTCTAGAGTTAAGTTACATTAGGCAAGTGTTTATTTAAATAACGGACAAAGGGTTTTACTTTTTTCCTTAATCGATTTTATGGTTTCGTTATCTAAATGTTTTGGTGCGATCACTCTCAATATGTGCTGTTGTTGGCGTCTCTGAGCGATTTTTGTTGCTCAATGTCGACCAGTTCAGCCCGACAGACACATATTGTACTAGAAAATTTTGATATTTTCGAAAACGTGTGGATTCATACACAAAACGGTTAGTTTTTGTTAATCTGCACACTTTGGTTAATGGTTTAACGTTTATAACTTTTGCCAAGAAGACTTTGCCATGCAAAGGTGCTGATCCACAGAACACAACTACACATGATAAGCTCGTTCTAAAAATACACATAGACAAAACACGGTACAATTGGACAAATGCACATAAAAACGACACAAACATTGGTGAACTTCAGTTTAACATACATGGACAAAAGTTTTCCATATTTATTCATCTAACTTTCGTAAACTTTTGCCACAACAAACGATTAAAGTCGCACAATTTTTCGCGCCAATTTCGTACAAAACATATGGTACATAATCAGCTGACTTTAGCAGCCCGCCAGCAGAACAGTGTTACTCCATATGTTAAGTTAGATATTTTTATCTGTCTAGGGTGTTTAAAAATTAAAAATAAAAAAGAATTAAAAAAAAAAAAAAAAAAATTGACTTTATGCCAAAAAACACGCGAAAAAAACCTATAGTGCTGTGGCCAGTTATGCCGCTCCTCTCGCCAGAACCCCGTTTTGCTGTGCGCACCTTAGAGGGTGGGGTTTTCAATTGGTCAGCTACTTGTTCATTGACTAATTTTTCCACCGACCCTAGTAAATTTGTGCACTTCCGCCGAGTTTCTAGATGCTGTTGCCAAGGAAAGACCGGGAATGTATGCCGACCCGCTGTTTTGATCGTTTGTCGATTTTCGTAGCGGTTAGCTTTTGTAAGCATGCGAGTACGGAAGCGCCCCACAGGAGTCGGGGGCCAGTCGCTGCCATATAGCGGCGACTGATGCTGCCAGACCGGTGCAATTTCACCCGTTTTCCAACACTGGTTTCGCATCTAAATTGCGTGATCAAGGAAAAAGTACCCAAAGAGATAGCCAAGAAAGTTCGCGAAAGTTATCTCACCTCCTGCCCCTGGAGAACTGAGCCGGAGGCCACTGGAAGTCCGGAGATCAGGCTTCAGCAGGTGAGTCGTCTTACTCGCTACGCGCATCCGTGCAGTCATGGGACCTTCACTCGTCTCCTGCCACTTCACTCCACACTCCTTCACACCACACCGTAGGTTTGGACTCTGTGTGAGTTTCAGTCCTATCGATAGATGCAACAAATTTTTTAATCGATGTAAGTTA
>NW_024545618.1:0-2411 GCF_018152505.1 Drosophila elegans | reverse complement strand
AATCAGGTATATAACAATTAAACCTCTGACTATCGAGGTCACTCTCTTGTTTTTAATTACAGAAAACATTTCATTGGAAAAAATAGTTAAAAAATACTAACATATTTTCAAGCGTCTTGATACATTTGCGTCCAAAGCGTTTTAAGCCCCTTCCAGCAACAAAATGCTGACCCTCCTAATAATCACAATCCTAAATCTTTTCCGCCTATCGTATTCCAAATGTAAAAGTTATAAGCCATTAAGATATGGGAAAAATGAGTGCGGAGCCACACGTTTCATTTTTCCTATCATAGAATTGCCGAGCTACTAATATTTTCTTATCGTAATATTTAACAGACGTGATTAAATGGGGTTGTTGGCTAATAACAATGGAGGAAGTTTGTCATTGAAAAGATACATAATGCCGGAAGGGACAATTCCCAGCCATCATCCTATAGGTCCAATCAACCTCCTGTCGTGTCTATCAAGTTATATACCAAAGCTGTTACTGAATGGTGTCAAGCAGCATCTATTCGGTTTCCCGCGAAAAACACGGAAGGCCGGTAAACGAGATAAGCGAGGATAATCTTTGAGATGCGAAATGAATGCGAAAGGCCGAGCGTATTGCTCCTCGGTTTTTCTATATATAGCCCGGGCTTTCGAACAAGTTAAAATTGAACAAGCAATTTTGACGCCGAGTCATATCTACAGGCAATAAGTTGTGCAGTACGATGAAGAGTTTCCTCTTCAAATCTCACCTGATTAAGCTTGGAGTATCCCAAAAGTAGCGTGCTTCGTCCGACATGTATATTCGTACATTTTGGCCGGCATAGTCACATATGTGGCCGCCACACAATTCTCTAACACTGAATTTTGTGCCAATATAACTTTTATAGCTTCTAAATTCAAAAGAAGCACGAAGCAATGCCGTTCAACAGAGATGGTGACATCGACACTAAAAAAACGACCATAATCTCTGACCATTTGAAACAACATATATATACATACATAACCCACACGGTACGAAAACTTCATAAATATTTAAAAGCTCATTTTTTAACGACATTGGCTTGACCCCCTTCAAACGCGCTTGCTATTTTTTAATAACGAACACGGTGCATAAAAAGCTTCAAATATATTTGTATGCATGTATATCTGCAATAATGAATACAAAAATGTTATTATTATTATTTAAAATTGCAGTGAAGTGTACTTGTCTACTTATATTTTTCATAACCTTTGGGCAAAAGTAATTTTTTTTTGTTCATAGGTAAAAATCATATTTATTCTTCTAAATTAAACATGGGATGAAGTCTTGTCTCCCGTAATCCTGAATTTGAAGGTATTCTGAAAGTCAAAGAGCAATTTTCACACATCAACGCAGGCTTGAAATTTTTGCCAAGGGAATTGAGCACTTACGATATTTTTTTTTTTTTTTAAAAAAAAAAAAAAAAACGGGTCTTTGAAAGAGTGGTTTTTAAAGTTCCTTCTGTTCTTCACATCATATCAGTAAGATCTCTCATAGTCAACTGACGATTTTTGTGCACTAATTTCTTCACTTCATTTACGTGTTGGTCATCTGTTGACTGCGATGGTCGTCCGGAGTACTCTAAGTCATCAACACGTGCTCGACCCTCCTTGAAGTCTTTGTACTACATAAAAACATTTTTCTGGGACATGGTAGATTCACCAAAGCCTTCCCCTAACATCCTCAACATTTCTGCAGCCGAAATTTCATTCTCAGCTTAATTCAGATTCAGAATGCTAGCTATAGACGGAAAGCTATACCAAGTGCGGCCCATCGAGATCTGGTGGTCATCTCCGTTCACAACGAATTTGGACACAAAAATTTGATAGCGGCAGGCCCCACGGTCTCTCAGCAGCTCTCTCATTCTTGATTCTCATTTTTATGCTCGCTTTTTACTCATTGCACGAGTTTAGTCATTTAGTCTAGAGGGCGCTTTTTGAAGAAGTCTGCCCTGCGCTTGGGTTCGTCTCTGTATGTATGCGTGATCATGCCTTCACATTACACGGGAACATGCATACGTTTAATACATTTCGGCTCATCAAGAATATTTTTGTCTTTTGCTACTTTTCAAACTTAGTACGCTAAGAATATGGCCGTATTTACTGTTGGGTTATGATAAAAATATGAATATTATATGTTATAATAAATTTTTAATATTTCAGCAGTACATTTTATTTTTTTGTTTACTAATTCAAATCAGTGAACGTAGTAAAGTGTTTTCCTATATCAAAGCAATCGTCTCTTCAGGGTATGCATACTAGGGAACCAACCGCTCGCAAAAGATCGACAAGAAGCCTGATTGATTTGAAGTTTTACTGTTCCACTGAAGGGCGATTTGGTGTTTCTACCGAAGTGACGACCACCGCGCGTCACCATATTCTCATCTCGGTGGACTGAACTATTA
>NW_024545617.1:0-101221 GCF_018152505.1 Drosophila elegans | reverse complement strand
AAAACATTATTTAATACAATGACAAAGCCTAGAATCAATTGTAAACGACTTTTGTAACAGGCAAGGTGTTGTAAGTGGTTGAGCAGCTGCCATACTGCGATCCACTGAAGCTTATCCTTTGCTTGATGATTCGATAATAAATATATATATATATAATATATAACATAATCAATTTAAATTATCATCATATATGTTTGATAGTTTTTGTTGTTATATATTATTTATATATTTTATTAGGAGGAGGAGGTTAAATATGATATGGATTAGATATAACCTAATTAAACAGGTAGCCAAATGCATCGTCATCTTAATAGTGACGCGAATGTGTGATATTATATATCTTAAGAGTATAAGTCACATACAGTAGCCTAATGTTCTATCGTCATCTATTTAGTGACGCAGATATAAATTGTCAAAATATAATAAGTCTTGCTTGATAGCAAAACTTATGTCTCTTATTAAAGGCAAATGAAATGATATCTATGCATATTAAAGAAGAAAGAATTATAAAGCCATATAAATAAACATATTTTAATATGAAAAATATGAATCTAAAAACTACACAAGTCTTTTTGGTAGCCAAATGAATCGTCATCTACTTAGTGACGCATATAATAAAATGTCAAATTAAAAGAGTCTTACTACAAGTCTTTTTTGGTAGCCAAATGAATCGTCATTTACTTAGTGACGCATATAATAAAATGTCAAATTAAAAGAGTCTTACTACAAGTCCCTTTATTAAAGGCGGCAAATTAAACGGTATATATATTTATTTTAAATATATATATACAATTTGAAAAAAAACTAAAACGAAAAATTGCATACATATTAAAAAGACTTTTAATATGAAAAATACGAGCCTAAAAACTACAAGTCACTTATGGTAGCCAAATGCATCGTCATCTTAATAGTGACGCGAATGTGAAAACAAATGCCGAGTGCTGAAGTTCCAGGTAAGAGCTTAGATATTATATATCTTAGGACTATAAGTCACATACAGTAGCCAAATGAATCGTCATCTATTTAGTGACGCAGATATAAATTGTCAAAATATAATAAGTCTTGCTTGATAGCAAAACTAATGTCTCTTATTAAAGGCAAATGAAATGATATCTATGCATATTAAATAAGAAGAAAGAATTATTAATACAAGTCATTTTTGGTAGCCAAATGAATCGTCATCTTACTTAGTGACGCATATAAACAAATCTCAAATTAAAAGAGTCTTATTTATATTATAAATATATACAAATATACAAAAAAAATGTTCCATATGAAAAATTTGAGTCTAAAAACTACAAGTCCCTTATGGTTGCCAAATGGAATCGTCATCTACTTAGTGACGCTGATAAAAAATTGTCAAAGTAACAAGATTTACTAAAAGTTTCGAATTAATAAATGAAATGAATATGAAATGAAATGAAATGAAATGGAATGGAATGGAATGGAATGAAATGAAATGAAATTTAATATATTTAATATTAAAAAAATATATCTATATTCATTTGGGTAAATTGAGAATATCCATACAATGGATTGCTTATAGTAAAGCAACAAAATATATGGGTATTTCTCAGAACATATAATATTAATATGATTTTGTGAATTCCTATAATAAATAACATTCATATATATGAAAATGTTATCATATATCAATATTATTGATATATTATATATGGAATGTATGGAAAATATAAAATATTCCTTCAATTTCCTCAAGCATATGGAGGAAATTCATATGAAGGCAGACTTTTAGTACTGTAAACACGCAGTTTAAAGACGGGGTGTCCAAAAACATATATAGGGTAGTGCCTGTTGGCTGGCAACCAAATATATGGGTATTTCTCAGAACTTATAAAATTAAAATTATATTGTGAATACCTATAATAAATAACATTCATATATATGAAAATGTTGTGATATATCAATATTATTGATATATTATAAATGAAATGTATGGAAAATATAAAATATTCCTTCAATTTCCTCAAGTATATGGAGGAAATTCATATGAAGGCAGACTTTTAGTACTGTAAACATGCAGTTTAAAGACGGCGTGTCCAAAAACATATATAGGGTAGTGCCTGTTGGCTGGCAACCAAATATATGGGTATTTCTCAGAACATATAAAATTAATATTATATTGTGAATACCTATAATAAATAACATTCATATATATGAAAATGTTGTAATATATCAATATTATTGATATATTATATATGAAATGTATGGAAAATATAAAATATTCCTTCAATTTCCTCAAGTATATGGAGGAAATTCATATGAAGGGAGACTTTTAGTACTGTAAACATGCAGTTTAAAGACGGCGTGTCCAAAAACATATATAGGGTAGTGCCTGTTGGCTGGCAACCAAATATATGGGTATTTCTCAGAACATATAAAATTAATATTATATTGTGAATACCTATAATAAATAACATTCATATATATGAAAATGTTGTAATATATCAATATTATTGATATATTATATATGAAATGTATGGAAAATATAAAATATTCCTTCAATTTCCTCAAGTATATGGAGGAAATTCATATGAAGGGAGACTTTTAGTACTGTAAACATGCAGTTTAAAGACGGCGTGTCCAAAAACATATATAGGGTAGTGCCTGTTGGCTGGCAACCAAATATATGGGTATTTCTCAGAACATATAAAATTAATATTATATTGTGAATACCTATAATAAATAACATTCATATATATGAAAATGTTGTAATATATCAATATTATTGATATATTATATATGAAATGTATGGAAAATATAAAATATTCCTTCAATTTCCTCAAGCATATGGAGGAAATTCATATGAAGGCAGACTTTTAGTACTGTAAACACGCAGTTTAAAGACGGGGTGTCCAAAAACATATATAGGGTAGTGCCTGTTGGCTGGCAACCAAATATATGGGTATTTCTCAGAACTTATAAAATTAAAATTATATTGTGAATACCTATAATAAATAACATTCATATATATGAAAATGTTGTGATATATCAATATTATTGATATATTATAAATGAAATGTATGGAAAATATAAAATATTCCTTCAATTTCCTCAAGTATATGGAGGAAATTCATATGAAGGCAGACTTTTAGTACTGTAAACATGCAGTTTAAAGACGGCGTGTCCAAAAACATATATAGGGTAGTGCCTGTTGGCTGGCAACCAAATATATGGGTATTTCTCAGAACATATAAAATTAATATTATATTGTGAATACCTATAATAAATAACATTCATATATATGAAAATGTTGTAATATATCAATATTATTGATATATTATATATGAAATGTATGGAAAATATAAAATATTCCTTCAATTTCCTCAAGTATATGGAGGAAATTCATATGAAGGGAGACTTTTAGTACTGTAAACATGCAGTTTAAAGACGGCGTGTCCAAAAACATATATAGGGTAGTGCCTGTTGGCTGGCAACCAAATATATGGGTATTTCTCAGAACATATAAAATTAATATTATATTGTGAATACCTATAATAAATAACATTCATATATATGAAAATGTTGTAATATATCAATATTATTGATATATTATATATGAAATGTATGGAAAATATAAAATATTCCTTCAATTTCCTCAAGTATATGGAGGAAATTCATATGAAGGGAGACTTTTAGTACTGTAAACATGCAGTTTAAAGACGGCGTGTCCAAAAACATATATAGGGTAGTGCCTGTTGGCTGGCAACCAAATATATGGGTATTTCTCAGAACATATAAAATTAATATTATATTGTGAATACCTATAATAAATAACATTCATATATATGAAAATGTTGTAATATATCAATATTATTGATATATTATATATGAAATGTATGGAAAATATAAAATATTCCTTCAATTTCCTCAAGCATATGGAGGAAATTCATATGAAGGCAGACTTTTAGTACTGTAAACACGCAGTTTAAAGACGGGGTGTCCAAAAACATATATAGGGTAGTGCCTGTTGGCTGGCAACCAAATATATGGGTATTTCTCAGAACTTATAAAATTAAAATTATATTGTGAATACCTATAATAAATAACATTCATATATATGAAAATGTTGTGATATATCAATATTATTGATATATTATAAATGAAATGTATGGAAAATATAAAATATTCCTTCAATTTCCTCAAGTATATGGAGGAAATTCATATGAAGGCAGACTTTTAGTACTGTAAACATGCAGTTTAAAGACGGCGTGTCCAAAAACATATATAGGGTAGTGCCTGTTGGCTGGCAACCAAATATATGGGTATTTCTCAGAACATATAAAATTAATATTATATTGTGAATACCTATAATAAATAACATTCATATATATGAAAATGTTGTAATATATCAATATTATTGATATATTATATATGAAATGTATGGAAAATATAAAATATTCCTTCAATTTCCTCAAGTATATGGAGGAAATTCATATGAAGGGAGACTTTTAGTACTGTAAACATGCAGTTTAAAGACGGCGTGTCCAAAAACATATATAGGGTAGTGCCTGTTGGCTGGCAACCAAATATATGGGTATTTCTCAGAACATATAAAATTAATATTATATTGTGAATACCTATAATAAATAACATTCATATATATGAAAATGTTGTAATATATCAATATTATTGATATATTATATATGAAATGTATGGAAAATATAAAATATTCCTTCAATTTCCTCAAGTATATGGAGGAAATTCATATGAAGGGAGACTTTTAGTACTGTAAACATGCAGTTTAAAGACGGCGTGTCCAAAAACATATATAGGGTAGTGCCTGTTGGCTGGCAACCAAATATATGGGTATTTCTCAGAACATATAAAATTAATATTATATTGTGAATACCTATAATAAATAACATTCATATATATGAAAATGTTGTAATATATCAATATTATTGATATATTATATATGAAATGTATGGAAAATATAAAATATTCCTTCAATTTCCTCAAGTATATGGAGGAAATTCATATGAAGGGAGACTTTTAGTACTGTAAACATGCAGTTTAAAGACGGCGTGTCCAAAAACATATATAGGGTAGTGCCTGTTGGCTGGCAACCAAATATATGGGTATTTCTCAGAACATATAAAATTAATATTATATTGTGAATACCTATAATAAATAACATTCATATATATGAAAATGTTGTAATATATCAATATTATTGATATATTATATATGAAATGTATGGAAAATATAAAATATTCCTTCAATTTCCTCAAGTATATGGAGGAAATTCATATGAAGGGAGACTTTTAGTACTGTAAACATGCAGTTTAAAGACGGCGTGTCCAAAAACATATATAGGGTAGTGCCTGTTGGCTGGCAACCAAATATATGGGTATTTCTCAGAACATATAAAATTAATATTATATTGTGAATACCTATAATAAATAACATTCATATATATGAAAATGTTGTAATAAATCAATATTATTGATATAATATATATGAAATGTATGGAAAATGTGAAACATATCGATATTGATCAATATTAGTTGAGATATCCCATATGTTGGGTGGCAAATAGAATTGAAAATACCCGATTTCAAGACAACGTGTCGAAAAACACATATAGGATGGTCAGTGGTTGTCCATCTATAGTTGAACAAAATTTATGATATCCATATAATTTTGTCAATTTAATAGCAAAATTAAATATTTTCCGTATGTTTTGTATCTTGATTCTTGCGAATACGAGACTTGGCTTGATACGGTTAATATTAAGTGTCATCACTTTTTAGATAATAATGTTGAAAACGAAAGCCAAGGTTGTATATATTATTATATGGCAACAATTGTTTTCCGACCTTTATCGTTAATCTAATTCAGGCTAATGTTATTATTAGTGCTGTTGTTATATATATTATATATATATTATAAATGTTTCATATGCGCTCGGTTTTATGTGATATATTACCAGAGAGTTATATGGAAATGATAGATTTTAAATTTATCATAAAAATACAAATGATTTAACTCAATATTTATATTGGTTAATCAAAAATAATTGGTACATGTGTGAAATATATATGTATGGCGAAATAAAATGATATTTTAAAATGAAATATGTAAATATGAATTATATTATAGAATTATATATGAAAAAATTCTAGTTACTGTGGGCAAACGTGGCGTGTAACAAATATAAAGAATTTTAAAACGATTATGAAGCTAAACAAAGATAGCCATATTCGTATCAAGATTATTTTCCTCCCTCCTAAATGCAATTTAAAGAAAAATACTCTATAATAAATTTTGTATTACTAATTTCTATTTTAAAAAAATATGAAAGTAATATGAATTAAAAACATTATTCTGGTTGATCCTGCCAGTAGTTATATGCTTGTCTCAAAGATTAAGCCATGCATGTCTAAGTACACACGAATTAAAAGTGAAACCGCAAAAGGCTCATTATATCAGTTATGGTTCCTTAGATCGTTAACAGTTACTTGGATAACTGTGGTAATTCTAGAGCTAATACATGCAATTAAAACATGAACCTTATGGGACATGTGCTTTTATTAGGCTAAAACCAAGCGATCGCAAGATCGTTATACTGGTTGAACTCTAGATAACATGCAGATCGTATGGTCTTGTACCGACGACAGATCTTTCAAATGTCTGCCCTATCAACTTTTGATGGTAGTATCTAGGACTACCATGGTTGCAACGGGTAACGGGGAATCAGGGTTCGATTCCGGAGAGGGAGCCTGAGAAACGGCTACCACATCTAAGGAAGGCAGCAGGCGCGTAAATTACCCACTCCCAGCTCGGGGAGGTAGTGACGAAAAATAACAATACAGGACTCATATCCGAGGCCCTGTAATTGGAATGAGTACACTTTAAATCCTTTAACAAGGACCAATTGGAGGGCAAGTCTGGTGCCAGCAGCCGCGGTAATTCCAGCTCCAATAGCGTATATTAAAGTTGTTGCGGTTAAAACGTTCGTAGTTGAACTTGTGCTTCATACTTACAATTGTGGTTAGTACTATACCTTTATGTATGTAAGCGTATTACCGGTGGAGTTCTTATATATGTTTAAATACTTGTATTTTTTCATATGTTCCTCCTATTTAAAAACCTGCATTAGTGCTCTTAAACGAGTGTTATTGTGGGCCGGTACAATTACTTTGAACAAATTAGAGTGCTTAAAGCAGGCTTCAAATGCCTGAATATTCTGTGCATGGGATAATGAAATAAGACCTCTGTTCTGCTTTCATTGGTTTTCAGATCAAGAGGTAATGATTAATAGAAGCAGTTTGGGGGCATTAGTATTACGACGCGAGAGGTGAAATTCTTGGACCGTCGTAAGACTAACTTAAGCGAAAGCATTTGCCAAAGATGTTTTCATTAATCAAGAACGAAAGTTAGAGGTTCGAAGGCGATCAGATACCGCCCTAGTTCTAACCATAAACGATGCCAGCTAGCAATTGGGTGTAGCTACTTTTATGGCTCTCTCAGTCGCTTCCCGGGAAACCAAAGCTTTTGGGCTCCGGGGAAGTATGGTTGCAAAGCTGAAACTTAAAGGAATTGACGGAAGGGCACCACCAGGAGTGGAGCCTGCGGCTTAATTTGACTCAACACGGGAAAACTTACCAGGTCCGAACATAAGTGTGTAAGACAGATTGATAGCTCTTTCTCGAATCTATGGGTGGTGGTGCATGGCCGTTCTTAGTTCGTGGAGTGATTTGTCTGGTTAATTCCGATAACGAACGAGACTCAAATATATTAAATAGATATCTTCAGGATTATGGTGTTGAAGCTTATATAGCCTTCATTCATGGTGGCAGTAAAATGTTTATTGTGTTTGAATGTGTTTATATAAGTGGAGCCGTACCTGTTGGTTTGTCCCATTATAAGGACACTAGCTTCTTAAATGGACAAATTGCGTCTAGCAATAATGAGATTGAGCAATAACAGGTCTGTGATGCCCTTAGATGTCCTGGGCTGCACGCGCGCTACAATGAAAGTATCAACGTGTATTTCCTAGACCGAGAGGTCCGGGTAAACCGCTGAACCACTTTCATGCTTGGGATTGTGAACTGAAACTGTTCACATGAACTTGGAATTCCCAGTAAGTGTGAGTCATTAACTCGCATTGATTACGTCCCTGCCCTTTGTACACACCGCCCGTCGCTACTACCGATTGAATTATTTAGTGAGGTCTCCGGACGTGATCACTGTGACGCCTTGCGTGTTACGGTTGTTTCGCAAAAGTTGACCGAACTTGATTATTTAGAGGAAGTAAAAGTCGTAACAAGGTTTCCGTAGGTGAACCTGCGGAAGGATCATTATTGTATAATATCTTTACCGTTAACACAAAATTTTGTATTATTTAATAATACAAAAAAATAAATTTGCCAAAAAATATATTATATTATATAATCTATATATATATATATATATAAATATGTCAAAAAATATATCAAAAATATCTTATCTAATTTAAAGCGTTTTAATGAAAGAAAAAGTATAGTCCTATGGACTTAAATAGCTCGAGCAAATGGTGTCCAATGCCGAGTAATTATTATGAGATATCAATTACGAGTCGTGGGCGGAGGCTCTGATGTCCATAAAATAAAAATCGACCTGGCCAATCGATTAGAGATACAGATAGATAGAAGATATATATACGATATGTTAAATATATAATATATAATAGAATATAATATAATTACTTTGTGTGTATATGGACCATAATATACACGCGTTGCGCATATGTATTGTTCATCTAAGTTATGGGCATACATTGGTTAATGCAACAACCTAAAATATATAATGTTGTACCCGGTTAATAATCAGGTTAATGTTTTATATAAAATGCAATATATATCAAACTTAAATAGAAATAAAATGAAAAATGAAAATTGGTATTATATTGTTTATATGAAACTAAGACATTTCGCAACATTTATTTTAGGTATAAAAATACATTTATTGAAGGAATTGATATATGCCAGTAAAATGGTGTATTTTTAATTTCTTTCAATAAAAACACAATTGACGAAATTAAAAAAACAAATATTATAAAACTCTAAGCGGTGGATCACTCGGCTCATGGGTCGATGAAGAACGCAGCAAACTGTGCGTCATCGTGTGAACTGCAGGACACATGAACATCGACATTTTGAACGCATATCGCAGTCCATGCTGTTATGTACTTTAATTAATTTTATAGTGCTGCTTGGACTACATATGGTTGAGGGTTGTAAGACTATGCTAATTAAGTTGTTTATAAAATTTTTAAATAAAATTTATAAGCACATGGTATATTATTGGATAATTATTTATTATTCATAATATTAAAAAATATATGAAAAACATTAACTCACAATGGATGTGATAAACGAAGAAAATATTTTCGTTTTCAATCAAATGATACTGAGAAATGTCTAGCATAAAAAATGTTGAAATATTTTTCATCTAGAATTGTCTCTTATTAATGATTAGAAATTCGAAAGCTATTGGAAATGTTATTGCTCTTCGTTGGTTCTTTATAATTATCGAATTTATAAAATGTTTTCTCATTATATTTAAAGAATTAATTAATAAAAAGTTATATACAACCTCAACTCATATGGGACTACCCCTGAATTTAAGCATATTAATTAGGGAGGAAAAGAAACTAACAAGGATTTTCTTAGTAGCGGCGAGCGAAAAGAAATCAGTTCAGCACTAAGTCACTTTGTCTATATGGCAAATGTGAGATGCAGTGTATGGAGCGTCAATATTCTAGTATGAGAAATTAACGATTTAAGTCCTTCTTAAATGAGGCCATTTACCCATAGAGGGTGCCAGGCCCGTATAACGTTAATGATTACTAGATGATGTTTCCAAAGAGTCGTGTTGCTTGATAGTGCAGCACTAAGTGGGTGGTAAACTCCATCTAAAACTAAATATAACCATGAGACCGATAGTAAACAAGTACCGTGAGGGAAAGTTGAAAAGAACTCTGAATAGAGAGTTAAACAGTACGTGAAACTGCTTAGAGGTTAAGCCCGATGAACCTGAATATCCATTATGGAAAATTCATCATTAAAATTGTAATATTTAAACAATATTATGATAATAGTGTGCATTTTTTCCATATAAGGACATTGTAATCTATTAACATACAAAATTTATCATAAAATATGGCTTATAGTTTAATCCAATTAAAATGCTTGCGTTTTAACACAGATTAAATGTCATTAATTTGATAAAGTGTTGATAGATTTATATGAATACAGTGCGTTAATTTTTCGGAATTATATAATGGCATAATTATCATTGATTTTTGTGTTTATTATAAGCACTTGTATGATTAACAATGCGAAAGATTCAGGATACCTTCGGGACCCGTCTTGAAACACGGACCAAGGAGTCTAACATATGTGCAAGTTATTGGGATATAAACCTAATAGCGTAATTAACTTGACTAATAATGGGATTAGTTTTTTAACTATTTATAGCTAATTAACACAATCCCGGGGCGTTCTATATAGTTATGTATAATGATATTTATATTATTTATGCCTCTAACTGGAACGTACCTTGAGCATATATGCTGTGACCCGAAAGATGGTGAACTATACTTGATCAGGTTGAAGTCAGGGGAAACCCTGATGGAAGACCGAAACAGTTCTGACGTGCAAATCGATTGTCAGAATTGAGTATAGGGGCGAAAGACCAATCGAACCATCTAGTAGCTGGTTCCTTCCGAAGTTTCCCTCAGGATAGCTGGTGCATTTTAATGTTATATAAAATAATCTTATCTGGTAAAGCGAATGATTAGAGGCCTTAGGGTCGAAACGATCTTAACCTATTCTCAAACTTTAAATGGGTAAGAACCTTAACTTTCTTGATATGAAGTTTAAGGTTATGATATAATGTGCCCAGTGGGCCACTTTTGGTAAGCAGAACTGGCGCTGTGGGATGAACCAAACGTAATGTTACGGTGCCCAAATTAACAACTCATGCAGATACCATGAAAGGCGTTGGTTGCTTAAAACAGCAGGACGGTGATCATGGAAGTCGAAATCCGCTAAGGAGTGTGTAACAACTCACCTGCCGAAGCAACTAGCCCTTAAAATGGATGGCGCTTAAGTTGTATACCTATACATTACCGCTAAAGTAGATGATTTATATTACTTGTAATATAAATTTTGAAACTTTAGTGAGTAGGAAGGTACAATGGTATGCGTAGAAGTGTTTGGCGTAAGCCTGCATGGAGCTGCCATTGGTACAGATCTTGGTGGTAGTAGCAAATAATCGAATGAGACCTTGGAGGACTGAAGTGGAGAAGGGTTTCGTGTGAACAGTGGTTGATCACGAGTTAGTCGGTCCTAAGTTCAAGGCGAAAGCCGAAAATTTTCAAGTAAAACAAAAAGCAAACTATTAAGAAACACAAATAATAATAAAAGGCAAAAATAATATACTTGAATAATTTTGAACGAAAGGGAATACGGTTCCAATTCCGTAACCTGTTGAGTATCCGTTTGTTATTAAATATGGGCCTCGTGCTCATCCTGGCAACAGGAACGACCATAAAGAAGCCGTCGAGAGATATCGGAAGAGTTTTCTTTTCTGTTTTATAGCCGTACTACCATGGAAGTCTTTCGCAGAGAGATATGGTAGATGGGCTAGAAGAGCATGACATATACTGTTGTGTCGATATTTTCTCCTCGGACCTTGAAAATTTATGGTGGGGACACGCAAACTTCTCAACAGGCCGTACCAATATCCGCAGCTGGTCTCCAAGGTGAAGAGTCTCTAGTCGATAGAATAATGTAGGTAAGGGAAGTCGGCAAATTAGATCCGTAACTTCGGGATAAGGATTGGCTCTGAAGATTGAGATAGTCGGGCTTGATTGGGAAACAATAACATGGTTTATGTGCTCGTTCTGGGTAAATAGAGTTTCTTTCATTTATGGAAGTTACTTGTTCCCCGGATAGTTTAGTTACGTAGCCAATTGTGGAACTTTCTTGCTAAAATTTTTAAGAATACTAATTGGGTCAAACCAATTAGTTCTTATTAATTATAACGATTATCAATTAACAATCAATTCAGAACTGGCACGGACTTGGGGAATCCGACTGTCTAATTAAAACAAAGCATTGTGATGGCCCTAGCGGGTGTTGACACAATGTGATTTCTGCCCAGTGCTCTGAATGTCAAAGTGAAGAAATTCAAGTAAGCGCGGGTCAACGGCGGGAGTAACTATGACTCTCTTAAGGTAGCCAAATGCCTCGTCATCTAATTAGTGACGCGCATGAATGGATTAACGAGATTCCTACTGTCCCTATCTACTATCTAGCGAAACCACAGCCAAGGGAACGGGCTTGGAATAATTAGCGGGGAAAGAAGACCCTTTTGAGCTTGACTCTAATCTGGCAGTGTAAGGAGACATAAGAGGTGTAGAATAAGTGGGAGATATTAGACCTCGGTTTGGTATCGCCAATGAAATACCACTACTCTTATTGTTTCCTTACTTACTTGATTAAATGGAACGTGTATCATTTCCTAGCCATTATACGGATATATTTATTATATCTTATGGTATTGGGTTTTGATGCAAGCTTCTTGATCAAAGTATCACGAGTTTGTTATATAATCGCAAACAAATTCTTTAATAAAAGGAGTGCATTTATGTATTTTTGATTTGAAAATTTGGTATAACTCCAATTACTCAGGTATGATCCAATTCAAGGACATTGCCAGGTAGGGAGTTTGACTGGGGCGGTACATCTCTCAAATAATAACGGAGGTGTCCCAAGGCCAGCTCAGTGCGGACAGAAACCACACATAGAGCAAAAGGGCAAATGCTGACTTGATCTCGGTGTTCAGTACACACAGGGACAGCAAAAGCTCGGCCTATCGATCCTTTTGGTTTAAAGAGTTTTTAACAAGAGGTGTCAGAAAAGTTACCATAGGGATAACTGGCTTGTGGCGGCCAAGCGTTCATAGCGACGTCGCTTTTTGATCCTTCGATGTCGGCTCTTCCTATCATTGTGAAGCAAAATTCACCAAGCGTTGGATTGTTCACCCATGCAAGGGAACGTGAGCTGGGTTTAGACCGTCGTGAGACAGGTTAGTTTTACCCTACTAATGACAAAACGTTGTTGCGACAGCATTCCTGCGTAGTACGAGAGGAACCGCAGGTACGGACCAATGGCACAATACTTGTTCGAGCGAACAGTGGTATGACGCTACGTCCGTTGGATTATGCCTGAACGCCTCTAAGGTCGTATCCGTGCTGGACTGCAATGATAAATAAGGGGCAATTTGCATTGTATGGCTTTCTAAACCATTTAAAGTTTATAATTTATTTTATGAACGACAATGGATGTGATGCCAATGTAATTTGTAACATAGTAAATTGGGAGGATCTTCGATCACCTGATGCCGCGCTAGTTACATATAAAAACATTATTTAATACAATGACAAAGCCTAGAATCAATTGTAAACGACTTTTGTAACAGGCAAGGTGTTGTAAGTGGTTGAGCAGCTGCCATACTGCGATCCACTGAAGCTTATCCTTTGCTTGATGATTCGATAATAAATATATATATATATAATATATAACATAATCAATTTAAATTATCATCATATATGTTTGATAGTTTTTGTTGTTATATATTATTTATATATTTTATTAGGAGGAGGAGGTTAAATATGATATGGATTAGATATAACCTAATTAAACAGGTAGCCAAATGCATCGTCATCTTAATAGTGACGCGAATGTGTGATATTATATATCTTAAGAGTATAAGTCACATACAGTAGCCTAATGTTCTATCGTCATCTATTTAGTGACGCAGATATAAATTGTCAAAATATAATAAGTCTTGCTTGATAGCAAAACTTATGTCTCTTATTAAAGGCAAATGAAATGATATCTATGCATATTAAAGAAGAAAGAATTATAAAGCCATATAAATAAACATATTTTAATATGAAAAATATGAATCTAAAAACTACACAAGTCTTTTTTGGTAGCCAAATGAATCGTCATCTACTTAGTGACGCATATAATAAAATGTCAAATTAAAAGAGTCTTACTACAAGTCTTTTTTGGTAGCCAAATGAATCGTCATTTACTTAGTGACGCATATAATAAAATGTCAAATTAAAAGAGTCTTACTACAAGTCCCTTTATTAAAGGCGGCAAATTAAACGGTATATATATTTATTTTAAATATATATATACAATTTGAAAAAAAAACTAAAACGAAAAATTGCATACATATTAAAAAGACTTTTAATATGAAAAATACGAGCCTAAAAACTACAAGTCACTTATGGTAGCCAAATGCATCGTCATCTTAATAGTGACGCGAATGTGAAAACAAATGCCGAGTGCTGAAGTTCCAGGTAAGAGCTTAGATATTATATATCTTAGGACTATAAGTCACATACAGTAGCCAAATGAATCGTCATCTATTTAGTGACGCAGATATAAATTGTCAAAATATAATAAGTCTTGCTTGATAGCAAAACTAATGTCTCTTATTAAAGGCAAATGAAATGATATCTATGCATATTAAATAAGAAGAAAGAATTATTAATACAAGTCATTTTTGGTAGCCAAATGAATCGTCATCTTACTTAGTGACGCATATAAACAAATCTCAAATTAAAAGAGTCTTATTTATATTATAAATATATACAAATATACAAAAAAAATGTTCCATATGAAAAATTTGAGTCTAAAAACTACAAGTCCCTTATGGTTGCCAAATGGAATCGTCATCTACTTAGTGACGCTGATAAAAAATTGTCAAAGTAACAAGATTTACTAAAAGTTTCGAATTAATAAATGAAATGAATATGAAATGAAATGAAATGAA
Source organism: Drosophila elegans (assembly GCF_018152505.1). Classification (NCBI taxonomy): domain Eukaryota; kingdom Metazoa; phylum Arthropoda; class Insecta; order Diptera; family Drosophilidae; genus Drosophila; species Drosophila elegans. Next base: position 86,353 of record NW_024545617.1, on the reverse strand, counting down.
ATGGAATGGAATGGAATGGAATGAAATGAAATGAAATGAAATGAAATTTAATATATTTAATATTAAAAAAATATATCTATATTCATTTGGGTAAATTGAGAATATCCATACAATGGATTGCTTATAGTAAAGCAACAAAATATATGGGTATTTCTCAGAACATATAATATTAATATGATTTTGTGAATTCCTATAATAAATAACATTCATATATATGAAAATGTTATCATATATCAATATTATTGATATATTATATATGGAATGTATGGAAAATATAAAATATTCCTTCAATTTCCTCAAGCATATGGAGGAAATTCATATGAAGGCAGACTTTTAGTACTGTAAACACGCAGTTTAAAGACGGGGTGTCCAAAAACATATATAGGGTAGTGCCTGTTGGCTGGCAACCAAATATATGGGTATTTCTCAGAACTTATAAAATTAAAATTATATTGTGAATACCTATAATAAATAACATTCATATATATGAAAATGTTGTGATATATCAATATTATTGATATATTATAAATGAAATGTATGGAAAATATAAAATATTCCTTCAATTTCCTCAAGTATATGGAGGAAATTCATATGAAGGCAGACTTTTAGTACTGTAAACATGCAGTTTAAAGACGGCGTGTCCAAAAACATATATAGGGTAGTGCCTGTTGGCTGGCAACCAAATATATGGGTATTTCTCAGAACATATAAAATTAATATTATATTGTGAATACCTATAATAAATAACATTCATATATATGAAAATGTTGTAATATATCAATATTATTGATATATTATATATGAAATGTATGGAAAATATAAAATATTCCTTCAATTTCCTCAAGTATATGGAGGAAATTCATATGAAGGGAGACTTTTAGTACTGTAAACATGCAGTTTAAAGACGGCGTGTCCAAAAACATATATAGGGTAGTGCCTGTTGGCTGGCAACCAAATATATGGGTATTTCTCAGAACATATAAAATTAATATTATATTGTGAATACCTATAATAAATAACATTCATATATATGAAAATGTTGTAATATATCAATATTATTGATATATTATATATGAAATGTATGGAAAATATAAAATATTCCTTCAATTTCCTCAAGTATATGGAGGAAATTCATATGAAGGGAGACTTTTAGTACTGTAAACATGCAGTTTAAAGACGGCGTGTCCAAAAACATATATAGGGTAGTGCCTGTTGGCTGGCAACCAAATATATGGGTATTTCTCAGAACATATATAATTAATATTATATTGTGAATACCTATAATAAATAACATTCATATATATGAAAATGTTGTAATAAATCAATATTATTGATATAATATATATGAAATGAAAATAAATACGAGACTTGGCTTGATACACGGTTAATATTAAGTGTCATCACTTTTTAGATAATAATGTTTGAAAACGAAAGCCAAGGTTGTATATATTATTATATGGCAACAATTGTTTTCCGACCTTTATCGTTAATCTAATTCAGGCTAATGTTATTATTAGTGCTGTTGTTATATATATTATATATATATTATAAATGTTTCATATGCGCTCGGTTTTATGTGATATATTACCAGAGAGTTATATGGAAATGATAGATTTTAAATTTATCATAAAAATACAAATGATTTAACTCAATATTTATATTGGTTAATCAAAAATAATTGGTACATGTGTGAAATATATATGTATGGCGAAATAAAATGATATTTTAAAATGAAATATGTAAATATGAATTATATTATAGAATTATATATGAAAAATTCTAGTTACTGTGGGCAAACGTGGCGTGTAACAAATATAAAGAATTTTAAAACGATTATGAAGCTAAACAAAGATAGCCATATTCGTATCAAGATTATTTTCCTCCCTCCTAAATGCAATTTAAAGAAAAATACTCTATAATAAATTTTGTATTACTAATTTCTATTTTAAAAAAATATGAAAGTAATATGAATTAAAAACATTATTCTGGTTGATCCTGCCAGTAGTTATATGCTTGTCTCAAAGATTAAGCCATGCATGTCTAAGTACACACGAATTAAAAGTGAAACCGCAAAAGGCTCATTATATCAGTTATGGTTCCTTAGATCGTTAACAGTTACTTGGATAACTGTGGTAATTCTAGAGCTAATACATGCAATTAAAACATGAACCTTATGGGACATGTGCTTTTATTAGGCTAAAACCAAGCGATCGCAAGATCGTTATACTGGTTGAACTCTAGATAACATGCAGATCGTATGGTCTTGTACCGACGACAGATCTTTCAAATGTCTGCCCTATCAACTTTTGATGGTAGTATCTAGGACTACCATGGTTGCAACGGGTAACGGGGAATCAGGGTTCGATTCCGGAGAGGGAGCCTGAGAAACGGCTACCACATCTAAGGAAGGCAGCAGGCGCGTAAATTACCCACTCCCAGCTCGGGGAGGTAGTGACGAAAAATAACAATACAGGACTCATATCCGAGGCCCTGTAATTGGAATGAGTACACTTTAAATCCTTTAACAAGGACCAATTGGAGGGCAAGTCTGGTGCCAGCAGCCGCGGTAATTCCAGCTCCAATAGCGTATATTAAAGTTGTTGCGGTTAAAACGTTCGTAGTTGAACTTGTGCTTCATACGGGTAGTACAACTTACAATTGTGGTTAGTACTATACCTTTATGTATGTAAGCGTATTACCGGTGGAGTTCTTATATATGTTTAAATACTTGTATTTTTTCATATGTTCCTCCTATTTAAAAACCTGCATTAGTGCTCTTAAACGAGTGTTATTGTGGGCCGGTACAATTACTTTGAACAAATTAGAGTGCTTAAAGCAGGCTTCAAATGCCTGAATATTCTGTGCATGGGATAATGAAATAAGACCTCTGTTCTGCTTTCATTGGTTTTCAGATCAAGAGGTAATGATTAATAGAAGCAGTTTGGGGGCATTAGTATTACGACGCGAGAGGTGAAATTCTTGGACCGTCGTAAGACTAACTTAAGCGAAAGCATTTGCCAAAGATGTTTTCATTAATCAAGAACGAAAGTTAGAGGTTCGAAGGCGATCAGATACCGCCCTAGTTCTAACCATAAACGATGCCAGCTAGCAATTGGGTGTAGCTACTTTTATGGCTCTCTCAGTCGCTTCCCGGGAAACCAAAGCTTTTGGGCTCCGGGGGAAGTATGGTTGCAAAGCTGAAACTTAAAGGAATTGACGGAAGGGCACCACCAGGAGTGGAGCCTGCGGCTTAATTTGACTCAACACGGGAAAACTTACCAGGTCCGAACATAAGTGTGTAAGACAGATTGATAGCTCTTTCTCGAATCTATGGGTGGTGGTGCATGGCCGTTCTTAGTTCGTGGAGTGATTTGTCTGGTTAATTCCGATAACGAACGAGACTCAAATATATTAAATAGATATCTTCAGGATTATGGTGTTGAAGCTTATATAGCCTTCATTCATGGTGGCAGTAAAATGTTTATTGTGTTTGAATGTGTTTATATAAGTGGAGCTGTACCTGTTGGTTTGTCCCATTATAAGGACACTAGCTTCTTAAATGGACAAATTGCGTCTAGCAATAATGAGATTGAGCAATAACAGGTCTGTGATGCCCTTAGATGTCCTGGGCTGCACGCGCGCTACAATGAAAGTATCAACGTGTATTTCCTAGACCGAGAGGTCCGGGTAAACCGCTGAACCACTTTCATGCTTGGGATTGTGAACTGAAACTGTTCACATGAACTTGGAATTCCCAGTAAGTGTGAGTCATTAACTCGCATTGATTACGTCCCTGCCCTTTGTACACACCGCCCGTCGCTACTACCGATTGAATTATTTAGTGAGGTCTCCGGACGTGATCACTGTGACGCCTTGCGTGTTACGGTTGTTTCGCAAAAGTTGACCGAACTTGATTATTTAGAGGAAGTAAAAGTCGTAACAAGGTTTCCGTAGGTGAACCTGCGGAAGGATCATTATTGTATAATATCTTTACCGTTAACACAAAATTTTGTATTATTTAATAATACAAAAAAATAAATTTGCCAAAAAATATATTATATTATATAATCTATATATATATATATATATAAATATGTCAAAAAATATATCAAAAATATCTTATCTAATTTAAAGCGTTTTAATGAAAGAAAAGTATAGTCCTATGGACTTAAATAGCTCGAGCAAATGGTGTCCAATGCCGAGTAATTATTATGAGATATCAATTACGAGTCGTGGGCGGAGGCTCTGATGTCCATAAAATAAAAATCGACCTGGCCAATCGATTAGAGATACAGATAGATAGAAGATATATATACGATATGTTAAATATATAATATATAATAGAATATAATATAATTACTTTGTGTGTATATGGACCATAATATACACGCGTTGCGCATATGTATTGTTCATCTAAGTTATGGGCATACATTGGTTAATGCAACAACCTAAAATATATAATGTTGTACCCGGTTAATAATCAGGTTAATGTTTTATATAAAATGCAATATATATCAAACTTAAATAGAAATAAAATGAAAAATGAAAATTGGTATTATATTGTTTATATGAAACTAAGACATTTCGCAACATTTATTTTAGGTATAAAAATACATTTATTGAAGGAATTGATATATGCCAGTAAAATGGTGTATTTTTAATTTCTTTCAATAAAAACACAATTGACGAAATTAAAAAAACAAATATTATAAAACTCTAAGCGGTGGATCACTCGGCTCATGGGTCGATGAAGAACGCAGCAAACTGTGCGTCATCGTGTGAACTGCAGGACACATGAACATCGACATTTTGAACGCATATCGCAGTCCATGCTGTTATGTACTTTAATTAATTTTATAGTGCTGCTTGGACTACATATGGTTGAGGGTTGTAAGACTATGCTAATTAAGTTGTTTATAAAATTTTTAAATAAAATTTATAAGCACATGGTATATTATTGGATAATTATTTATTATTCATAATATTAAAAATATATGAAAACATTAACGCACAATGGATGTGATAAACGAAGAAAAATATTTTCGTTTTCAATCAAATGATACTGAGAAATGTCTAGCATAAAAAATGTTGAAATATTTTTCATCTAGAATTGTCTCTTATTAATGATTAGAAATTCGAAAGCTATTGGAAATGTTATTGCTCTTCGTTGGTTCTTTATAATTATCGAATTTATAAAATGTTTTCTCATTATATTTAAAGAATTAATTAATAAAAAGTTATATACAACCTCAACTCATATGGGACTACCCCCTGAATTTAAGCATATTAATTAGGGGAGGAAAAGAAACTAACAAGGATTTTCTTAGTAGCGGCGAGCGAAAAGAAATCAGTTCAGCACTAAGTCACTTTGTCTATATGGCAAATGTGAGATGCAGTGTATGGAGCGTCAATATTCTAGTATGAGAAATTAACGATTTAAGTCCTTCTTAAATGAGGCCATTTACCCATAGAGGGTGCCAGGCCCGTATAACGTTAATGATTACTAGATGATGTTTCCAAAGAGTCGTGTTGCTTGATAGTGCAGCACTAAGTGGGTGGTAAACTCCATCTAAAACTAAATATAACCATGAGACCGATAGTAAACAAGTACCGTGAGGGAAAGTTGAAAAGAACTCTGAATAGAGAGTTAAACAGTACGTGAAACTGCTTAGAGGTTAAGCCCGATGAACCTGAATATCCATTATGGAAAATTCATCATTAAAATTGTAATATTTAAACAATATTATGATAATAGTGTGCATTTTTTCCATATAAGGACATTGTAATCTATTAACATACAAAATTTATCATAAAATATGGCTTATAGTTTAATCCAATTAAAATGCTTGCGTTTTAACACAGATTAAATGTCATTAATTTGATAAAGTGTTGATAGATTTATATGAATACAGTGCGTTAATTTTTCGGAATTATATAATGGCATAATTATCATTGATTTTTGTGTTTATTATAAGCACTTGTATGATTAACAATGCGAAAGATTCAGGATACCTTCGGGACCCGTCTTGAAACACGGACCAAGGAGTCTAACATATGTGCAAGTTATTGGGATATAAACCTAATAGCGTAATTAACTTGACTAATAATGGGATTAGTTTTTAACTATTTATAGCTAATTAACACAATCCCGGGGCGTTCTATATAGTTATGTATAATGATATTTATATTATTTATGCCTCTAACTGGAACGTACCTTGAGCATATATGCTGTGACCCGAAAGATGGTGAACTATACTTGATCAGGTTGAAGTCAGGGGAAACCCTGATGGAAGACCGAAACAGTTCTGACGTGCAAATCGATTGTCAGAATTGAGTATAGGGGCGAAAGACCAATCGAACCATCTAGTAGCTGGTTCCTTCCGAAGTTTCCCTCAGGATAGCTGGTGCATTTTAATGTTATATAAAATAATCTTATCTGGTAAAGCGAATGATTAGAGGCCTTAGGGTCGAAACGATCTTAACCTATTCTCAAACTTTAAATGGGTAAGAACCTTAACTTTCTTGATATGAAGTTTAAGGTTATGATATAATGTGCCCAGTGGGCCACTTTTGGTAAGCAGAACTGGCGCTGTGGGATGAACCAAACGTAATGTTACGGTGCCCAAATTAACAACTCATGCAGATACCATGAAAGGCGTTGGTTGCTTAAAACAGCAGGACGGTGATCATGGAAGTCGAAATCCGCTAAGGAGTGTGTAACAACTCACCTGCCGAAGCAACTAGCCCTTAAAATGGATGGCGCTTAAGTTGTATACCTATACATTACCGCTAAAGTAGATGATTTATATTACTTGTAATATAAATTTTGAAACTTTAGTGAGTAGGAAGGTACAATGGTATGCGTAGAAGTGTTTGGCGTAAGCCTGCATGGAGCTGCCATTGGTACAGATCTTGGTGGTAGTAGCAAATAATCGAATGAGACCTTGGAGGACTGAAGTGGAGAAGGGTTTCGTGTGAACAGTGGTTGATCACGAGTTAGTCGGTCCTAAGTTCAAGGCGAAAGCCGAAAATTTTCAAGTAAAACAAAAAGCAAACTATTAAGAAACACAAATAATAATAAAAGGCAAAAATAATATACTTGAATAATTTTGAACGAAAGGGAATACGGTTCCAATTCCGTAACCTGTTGAGTATCCGTTTGTTATTAAATATGGGCCTCGTGCTCATCCTGGCAACAGGAACGACCATAAAGAAGCCGTCGAGAGATATCGGAAGAGTTTTCTTTTCTGTTTTATAGCCGTACTACCATGGAAGTCTTTCGCAGAGAGATATGGTAGATGGGCTAGAAGAGCATGACATATACTGTTGTGTCGATATTTTCTCCTCGGACCTTGAAAATTTATGGTGGGGACACGCAAACTTCTCAACAGGCCGTACCAATATCCGCAGCTGGTCTCCAAGGTGAAGAGTCTCTAGTCGATAGAATAATGTAGGTAAGGGAAGTCGGCAAATTAGATCCGTAACTTCGGGATAAGGATTGGCTCTGAAGATTGAGATAGTCGGGCTTGATTGGGAAACAATAACATGGTTTATGTGCTCGTTCTGGGTAAATAGAGTTTCTTTCATTTATGGAAGTTACTTGTTCCCCGGATAGTTTAGTTACGTAGCCAATTGTGGAACTTTCTTGCTAAAATTTTTAAGAATACTAATTGGGTCAAACCAATTAGTTCTTATTAATTATAACGATTATCAATTAACAATCAATTCAGAACTGGCACGGACTTGGGGAATCCGACTGTCTAATTAAAACAAAGCATTGTGATGGCCCTAGCGGGTGTTGACACAATGTGATTTCTGCCCAGTGCTCTGAATGTCAAAGTGAAGAAATTCAAGTAAGCGCGGGTCAACGGCGGGAGTAACTATGACTCTCTTAAGGTAGCCAAATGCCTCGTCATCTAATTAGTGACGCGCATGAATGGATTAACGAGATTCCTACTGTCCCTATCAGACGTGTTTTTCGTGCGCTCCGGTTGATTTTTCGATTTCGAGAGAAGTAGACGGAATAAATTCCTAAAAAGTGAATTTCCTGAAAGGGTTTCACCTGGAAAGTGCTTGGTGTGTTTTTCGCGATTGTGCATTGCGTATTTTCGCGGAAAATCGAGCTTTTCGTCTGGTAATTTTCCACTTGCGCCACGTGCGTTTTGGGAAAAGAGAGCGCGTCGCTCTCTGAGAGAGAACAGAGCTGTGCACAGCCAGCTGTCGAACAGCTGTTTAGCGGGTGTGTGTCCCGACTAATTTCGGAGTTGCCACCTCGTCTGCTGGATCGAGTATCGGATCTTGGTAAGTGTACAAGCTTATTGTGTCCGAGAAAAGGGCGATAGATGGCGTCGGTGCCCCCTCCAGAGGGCGCCAATATGGAGATGTCGGACAGCGACAAGAGTGCAAGCAGTCGGGCAAGCAGTGCTGCTAGAGGTAGAAGTCGCCCTAAAGGCAAGCGGACCAAGGCGCCGCCGAGGTCCGTTTCGCAGGCCAAGGTGGCTGCCATTCACGGTAGTTTGGGCTTACCGGAGCCGGATTTTGATGAGGCGCTTTCCTCGCTTGAGGGACCGTCTACGTCCATGGAAGCCGCCATCGCCGCCACTCTCGCCAGAGTTGCAAACAGTGCTGCGGCTGTGGAAGATGTTGTTGCCCCCCTCGTGCTGCTCAAGCCACCGGATTCGTTGTTCCTGCTGTGCCCACTGCCGCTAAACCGATGGTCAAACATCGTATTGACGATTCGTCAACGGTCGCGAGTGAGCTCTCCCAAATAAGGGATGAGTTTGTGACCAATGTGGTGTCGCTGAAGTTGAACACTTCGCAGGCTAGCGCAATGATGCGTAGCCTGAATAGGTACGAGGAGATGGTGCTTTCGCTGGCAATGCGTAACGCCGTCCTCGAGGAGATGAGTAAGCGGCAATCGCTTGCTCCTCCTACGCCCGTTGTCGCGCCAGCTGTGGTCTCATTGCCGCCCACCGGATATGCAGCTGCGTATCCGAGCCTTCCGGTGCCGCATGCTGCTCCGGTTCCTGCGCCGAGGAAGCCTCGTGAGACTTGGTCTGCTGTTGTAGTCAGCAAGGACCCAAGCGTCACGGGCAACCAGGTTGCAGAGAAGGTGCGCAAGGAGATTGCCCCTACGCTTGGTGTTCGCCTGCACGAGGTGAGAGGGCTTGCGCGTGGCGGTGCCATAATCCGCACCCCCTCGTCAGGAGAAATAAAAAAGGTTGTCGCAAGCAAGAGGTTCGGCGAAGTTGGCCTGGAGGTGCAACAGAACCCTGCGCAGCGACCCAAAGTGGTGGTGAGCAACGTGGACACGGCCACGACGCCGGCTGACTTTATGAAGGAGCTGTATAAGAACAACTTCGCAGAAGTGATGGACTTGGCTGCGTTTGAAAAGGCGGTGCACCTGGAGAAGCCGTGGACTGCAGCTGATGGCGCCACAGTAAATGTGACGCTTGAGGTGAATGCCATTGCTTTGGAGATCCTGGACGGAGGCAAGGCGTATATCGGCTGGTTTGCCTATAACTGCCGAGCGCTGGTGCGTACTTACGCGTGCCACAGATGCGTTGGCTTTGACCACAAAGTCGCGCAGTGCCGATACAAGGAGAATGTGTGCCGCCAGTGCGGACAGGCCGGCCACAGTGCGCGAGGCTGCACCAATCCGACGGACTGCCGGAATTGCCGCTTCAAGGGCTACCCGTCGGGGCATCATATGCTCTCGCCGGGTTGTCCTGTGTATGCGGCGGTGCTGGCGAGGGTGAATGCTAGACATTAATGTTTAGCTTCATCCAAGCAAACTGTGGTCGTGGCGAAGTTGCGATGTCCGACGCTCTAGTCAGAATGCGACAGTCAAATTGCCTGTTCGCACTGCTACAGGAGCCGTACCTCGGAGCCGAGTTTTTGGGAAGGCTGCCCGCAGGGCAAAGGGTCTTTTCGAATCCGAGTGGAGATGCAGCCATTGCTGTGGACCATCACGATGCCATCTGCATGCCAGTGGAGCCCCTCACCACGGAGTTTGGCGTATGCGTGAGGCTGCAAGGGAGTTTTGGCTCAATCTTCCTTTGCTCCGCATACTGCCGGTTCGGTTTTCCGCTAGAGCCGTACCTCAGGTATATGGATGCGTTTCTGCTGCAGGCCAGCAGAACTCCCGCAATCCTTGGACTGGATGCGAATGCAGCATCCCCCATGTGGTTTAGCAAACTCTCTCACTTTGCTGAGAGACACGCTAACTACTCTCGGGGTGAGCTGTTGTGTGAGTGGATACTGGAGAAGGGAGCCATCGCCCTTAACCAGCCTAGCGAGGTATACACGTTCAATAACATGAGAGGATTCCACAGCGATATTGACGTGACAATTGCCAACAATGCAGCGAATATGTGGGCCACATATGAATGGAGAGTGGACGAGTGGGGGCCAAGTGACCACAACATTATTTATGTTGAGGCCACCTTGACCACCACTAACGCGATCGAGGGTGTACCTCCTGTGCCGTCCTGGAACTTCTCCAATGCACGTTGGCGATTGTTCGAACAGGAGATAGTGAGGAGAGCAGCCGAAATTCCGGAAGAACTTTTTGAATCGCCGTTGGACGACCAGGTTTCGACCTTGCGGCAGATTGTCCACGATGTGTGCGATCTTGCCCTGGGCCGAAGGACACCTGGACAACCGAGGAGAAGAGTGGGCTGGTGGACCGCTGACCTTAGCGCAGGGCGCCGCAGAGTCAGGAGACTCCGACGCCGTGTACAGGATGCTCGCCGTCGTGGAGACGTGGACGAGATTGAGCGGCTTGTGATCGAGTTGAGGCTTGCCTCAGCCGATTACAAAAAGCTCATCCTGAACACTCAAGGAGGACCACTGGAGACGCTTTGTTGGAGAGAATTCGCACGATCCCTGGGGGCGTGTCTACAAGATTTGCCGAGGTCGAAAACGGACGGAGATTGGGTGCCTGCGTGTAAATGGCGAGCTGGTCGACTGATTGGGGTGACTGTGCGCGAGTGCTCCTTCGTAACTTTTTCCCAGTTGCGGAGTCTGATGCACCGATTGCCTTACCGCAGGATGTCCCACCGACCCTTGAAGTGGCCGAGATTGCTGCTTGTGTCGCCAAGCTGAAGAGCAGACGCTCTCCCGGCATGGATGGCATCAACGGCACAATCTGCAAGGCAGTCTGGCGCGCCATTCCTGAGCACCTAACGGCGTTGTTTTCCCGCTGTATTCGGTTGGGGTACTTTCCCAGTGAGTGGAAGTGTCCACGTGTAGTGGCACTGCTCAAGGGACCCAACAAGGATAAATGTGAGCCATCTTCCTATCGGGGGATCTGCTTGCTTCCAGTTTTTGGAAAGGTGCTCGAGGCCATCATGGTTAATCGTGTGAAAGAAGTTCTTCCGGAAGGATGCAGATGGCAGTTTGGTTTTCGCCAAGGACGATGTGTGGAGGATGCTTGGAGACACGTTATGAGCAGCGTCCGTGCCTCCCCGGCAGTATACGTGCTCGGAATCTTCGTGGACTTCAAAGGAGCATTTGACAACGTCGAATGGAGCGCTGCGCTGCGCCACCTAGATGCCCTGGGATGCCGAGAAATGAGCTTGTGGCAGAGCTTTTTCTCCGGCCGGGGCGCAACGATCAAAAGCAGTTATGGGACAGTCAATGTCCCTGTAACTAGAGGTTGCCCGCAGGGGTCAATCAGTGGCCCATTCATATGGGACGTTCTGATGGATGTACTGCTACAGCGCCTTGAGCCGTACTGCACTTTGAGTGCGTACGCGGATGATCTGTTGCTACTCGTCGAAGGAAACAGTCGAAGAAATCTAGAGGAAAAAGGAGCGCAACTGATGTCCATCGTAGAAACGTGGGGAGTGGAAATTGGCGTTGCCGTTTCCACCAGCAAGACGGTCATAATGCTGTTAAAAGGTTCCCTTAACCGGAGTCCGTCGGTAAGATTTGCAGGAGCAAATCTACCATACGTTAGCAGCTGCCGGTACCTTGGCATCACAGTCAGCGAGCGCATGAGTTTTCTCAAGCACATCGATACTGCTGAAGGAGCGAATGACTGGAGTCGTTGGAGCATTGGCGCGTGTGCTTCGAGCTGACTGGGGATTCAGTCCTCGAGCCAGGCGGACCATATATGCCGGACTCATGGCGCCATGCGCGCTATTTGGTGCCTCGGTGTGGTACGCCACGGGGCAAGGCAAGTAGTCGCAAAAATGCGTCTAAATGCCTGCCAAAGGCTGATCCTACTTGGATGCCTTCCGGTATGCCGAACAGTGTCAACCCTGGCACTGCAGGTGCTTGCTGGAGCTCCCCCGTTTGATTTGGCTGCTATGAAAATAGCAGTCAAATACAAACTCAGAACGTGGATACCCGCTGGAGGAGTACGACTGGACCTACGGCGAAGACCTCACAGGTCTAAGCTGGGAGCAACGAATGGTGCGGATAGACGATTGCCTACTGCTGGACTGGCAGGACAGATGGGACGATGTTGATGCACCAGGACGGGTGACCAACAAATTCGTACCAGATGTCAGGCTCATCTATCGGAATCCAAATTTTGGGTTCCCGATGCGTACGGGATTCTTGCTCACAGGGCACGGATCGTTCAATGCATTTCTGCACAGGAGAGCCCTCAGCGATACTGCCGCATGCTCATGTGGCGATCCAAATGAGGACTGGGAGCACATTTTATGTGCTTGTCCGTTATATGCAGACTTGCGCGACCTCGATGGACTTGGTGTGCGGCGCGTTGGCGAAAACTGGATATTCGAAGGAATTCTGGAGGACGAGGAGAGGATGCAGCGATTGACGGAGTTCGCTGAAGAGGTGTTCGACCGCAGGAGGGGCATTTAGCCCAACTTCCTTGCTGTGTGGTTAGCGGCGAAGAATTCTGCCACAGCTCGCCATTGCTTGTCGTAGGAGGCGACTAATATGGCACATGGGCACCCTATCCGGGCTTGTCGGAGCCAAAGGGGGAGGGCCTACCGAGCCCTTAATTTCGGTACCACGGGTTGGGCAGTTTTCCAAGGCTGCCCATTGAGGTCGGCCCCCTTGTGGGAGTATCGTGGTGGCTGTGGTTGACACCCATATCGCGGGTAGAACTCTCGGGTTCGACGTGGAGTTGCGTTATACAACTCGGGTGCTGTGACCCATAGAGCAGTAGAGATTTTAGATGATCTCGCCCCTCAGCAAGGGGGAGTGTTTGCCCGGCAAGTAAACACTCGAATTGACACCGGGGTGGTTGCTATGTACATAGCTATAGCTTCTAGTCCGGGGCGTTGGTCTGGCGCTTAATCTAGACACATGCACTATATACTCACTTGTGGGTGTGTTATGTACTCACTTGTGGGTGCATGATATATCAACTTGTGGGTATATTAGAGTGCCGTGGTTGTAATCCCTTCAGTGTGGAACACGCCACGTAAAATAAGTGTCGGAGAGATCTGTTTTACACCTGTCCCTATCTACTATCTAGCGAAACCACAGCCAAGGGAACGGGCTTGGAATAATTAGCGGGGAAAGAAGACCCTTTTGAGCTTGACTCTAATCTGGCAGTGTAAGGAGACATAAGAGGTGTAGAATAAGTGGGAGATATTAGACCTCGGTTTGGTATCGCCAATGAAATACCACTACTCTTATTGTTTCCTTACTTACTTGATTAAATGGAACGTGTATCATTTCCTAGCCATTATACGGATATATTTATTATATCTTATGGTATTGGGTTTTGATGCAAGCTTCTTGATCAAAGTATCACGAGTTTGTTATATAATCGCAAACAAATTCTTTAATAAAAGGAGTGCATTTATGTATTTTTGATTTGAAAATTTGGTATAACTCCAATTACTCAGGTATGATCCAATTCAAGGACATTGCCAGGTAGGGAGTTTGACTGGGGCGGTACATCTCTCAAATAATAACGGAGGTGTCCCAAGGCCAGCTCAGTGCGGACAGAAACCACACATAGAGCAAAAGGGCAAATGCTGACTTGATCTCGGTGTTCAGTACACACAGGGACAGCAAAAGCTCGGCCTATCGATCCTTTTGGTTTAAAGAGTTTTTAACAAGAGGTGTCAGAAAAGTTACCATAGGGATAACTGGCTTGTGGCGGCCAAGCGTTCATAGCGACGTCGCTTTTTGATCCTTCGATGTCGGCTCTTCCTATCATTGTGAAGCAAAATTCACCAAGCGTTGGATTGTTCACCCATGCAAGGGAACGTGAGCTGGGTTTAGACCGTCGTGAGACAGGTTAGTTTTACCCTACTAATGACAAAACGTTGTTGCGACAGCATTCCTGCGTAGTACGAGAGGAACCGCAGGTACGGACCAATGGCACAATACTTGTTCGAGCGAACAGTGGTATGACGCTACGTCCGTTGGATTATGCCTGAACGCCTCTAAGGTCGTATCCGTGCTGGACTGCAATGATAAATAAGGGGCAATTTGCATTGTATGGCTTTCTAAACCATTTAAAGTTTATAATTTATTTTATGAACGACAATGGATGTGATGCCAATGTAATTTGTAACATAGTAAATTGGGAGGATCTTCGATCACCTGATGCCGCGCTAGTTACATATAAAAACATTATTTAATACAATGACAAAGCCTAGAATCAATTGTAAACGACTTTTGTAACAGGCAAGGTGTTGTAAGTGGTTGAGCAGCTGCCATACTGCGATCCACTGAAGCTTATCCTTTGCTTGATGATTCGATAATAAATATATATATATATAATATATAACATAATCAATTTAAATTATCATCATATATGTTTGATAGTTTTTGTTGTTATATATTATTTATATATTTTATTAGGAGGAGGAGGTTAAATATGATATGGATTAGATATAACCTAATTAAACAGGTAGCCAAATGCATCGTCATCTTAATAGTCAGTCGCGATCGAACTCTCGTTGAGTACAGACGTGCCTACGGACCGCCGCGAACGCGAACACGCGAACAAAGCAAACAAGACAAATCGTCAACAACATCATAACATCCGATACAACAACCGTTACGGTGTCAGCCAGCTGCGCTGTGATTGGCCACTGCTATCGCGTGATCAAGCCACAGCGTGAACTTTTTGCGTGCAGGTGCATAAGCACCGGTACACATACACACACTCACACGCAAGCGCCTGTGCGTGTTATCTTTTCGTGCTACTGTTTAACCAACAACAACAACACAGCCAAGCGCAAACAGTTTAAGCTTGCCTTACAGGCAGCTTACTCGTTCCCCCCCCCCCCCCCTCTCCTCACCCTTGCCATGGATTGGCAAGCTGCGCCTAGTGACAGGCTGTCAAGCAAGACAGGCAACAACAACAACAAGAGGAAGAAGAAGAACTCTTCAGGAGACGACTCGGACTCCTCTGGATCTCTCGAATCTGGGGAAATTAAGCGCAAACCTGTACGGAAAACTACTCAACTCGCAGCATCGGTCTTGCCTGAGGGACCAAGCACCAGCAAAGCAGCAAGGGCGGCCCTGTACAGTAACAGGTTTGCAGCACTCTCTTCTGATGATGATGATGAAGAGGTAGAGGACAACGAGGAGTATACGCCCACAGATGAGGAGCTGAAGATGGAACTGGACAAGGTTAAGAAATCCACAATCAAAAAGCGAGTCGATGAGCCCAAGGTAATCAGACCACCCCCGATATTTATACCTGATGTGACCAACTTCAAAGCCCTGACCAAATCAATTGCTACCGTCCTCGGCAATAACGTTGAGGTCACATACAAGGCGACCAGGAATAACAATGTCAGAGTCATGACGCAGGATAAGGCAAGTTACTCCGCCCTGAAGGAATTCCTCAATGAGAACAACAAGCGATACCACACGTTCCAGCCCCGTGATGAACGCGCCTACCGCATTGTCATTAAAGGCCTCCACTACTCCACCGAGCTAGATGACATCAAAGCAGGACTTCAAAGCCAAGGGCACAAGGTGAGAGATCTGCACAACCTCACCCAAAAAGTCACCAAGAAGCCACTTAACATTTTCTTTGTAAATCTCGAGCCGGCTAACAACAACAAAGAGGCCTACCAGGTTAAGCGTCTCTGCAGCTCAGTGGTGACCATAGAGCCCCCAATAAAATTTAATGATGTGCCCCAGTGCTATCGCTGTCAGGGGTTCGGGCACACTCAGAGGTACTGCCATCTAGAGGAGAGATGTGTTAAATGCGGAGCCGGTCACTCCTCGACGGACTGCACTAAGATCGGTAGCGAACCAGCGTACTGCCTGCACTGCCAAGGCCCACATCCTGCATCCTACAAAGGCTGCCCTGCGTATAAGAAGGCCAAAAGTCTGCAAGCTCCTAGGCAGCCAGCCCCTAGGGCCCAACAACCCGCCAAATCTCGCATGGTTGACCCCTCTATCAGCTTTGCCAACGTGGCTAGGAATTCTGTAGCCCCCGAGAAGCCCCAGCAGCAAGCTCCACCTGAAGCCACCCAAGACTACATGATGGCAGCTATGATGTCACGTATGGAAGGTCTGTTGGAAAAGATGATGGACCGGATATTCAAGCAAATGACGGAGATGTTCACCTCCATCCTTGCCAAGGTCTGCAAATAGGCCTGCGAATAGTTCTTTGGAACGCGAACGGCCTGATAAGTAGCAGGCCAGAGGTGGAACATTTTGTCCACACCAATAACATAGACATACTCCTCATATCCGAAACCCATTTTACCAGCAGATCCTACTTCAGGCTTCACGGCTACGACCTTGTTCACGCTGACCATCCCAACGGCAGTGCACGCGGCGGAGCGGCTATATTGATAAAATCAGGGATAAAATTCAATGAGCTGGCTACCCTGCAAGAAGACTGGGTTCAGTGCGCCAAAATAAACCTCCCCAGCCCTCTTGGAGATCTAACCATTGCTGCAGCGTACCTCCCTCCCAGACACAGGGTGTCCGAAGAACAATTCGAACTACTGCTGAGTAGTTTGGGTAACAGATTTTTAATTGGAGGTGACTTTAACGCAAAACACCAATGGTGGGGATCTCGGATTAACAACCCTAAAGGTCGTGGCCTGCTTCGATGCATGCAGCGAAACGGCATAGATTGCCACAGCACTGGTGAGCCCACTTATTGGCCTACTGACGCATCGAAGCTCCCAGACATCTTGGATATTGCCCTCTCCAAAGGCTTTGATCGCTCCAAAGTCTCGTGCTCTTCTAATGCGGACCTCTTTTCTGATCACAGCGCAGTTGAACTGCGACTAAATCTTCCGGCAATCAGGAAAGGTTCGCGGACCAGAATGATTAGAAAGAGTACGTGTCCGGCTGCCTATAAAGCATGGATGACGGAGAACATCGACCCTCTTCAAGAGCTCACTACCACCGAGCATATTGATGCTGCCATCATAGAGCTGACGCAGCAGATGTGCAACGCTGCTACACATGCATCGCCGAGAATCCCCACCACACCTAAACCTCCCACTAAGGATCTGCATCTCTGGTCTCCTGATGTTGCTGCACTGGTTGCAGAAAAGAGGCGGCTACGAAGAGTCTGGTTTCTGTCCAGAAACCCGAGGGATAAGTGCGCCTTTAATAGAGCCGCTAAGCAGCTAAAGGAAGATCTACTCAGGCTCAGGCAGAGCGCGTTTGAGGAATTCCTGGCCAACGTCGAACCTGGCGATCCGCAGCATAATCTCTGGCGAGTCACTAGACACATAAAGCGGCCAACACGACGGGCTGCTCCTGTCAAACGTGCTAATGGAGACTGGTGTCGCACCGAATTGGATCAAGCCGAGGCGTTTGCTGAGCACCTGCGTTCGACTTTCACGCCAAATATAAGGTGCAGTGAGCTTGACATCGCTGAAACTGATCGTGTCCTTGCCAGCAGCATCAATGATGACAGCAGTAGAACCACGTTGGACCATGTAACCGCTGAAGAGATCGAACTGGAGGTGAAAGAGCTAAAAACAAACAAATCGCCTGGCGCTGATGGCATTGAAGCGCTTGCTATCAAGCTCCTTCCAGCTCCTTGCTTTCAAATGCTGGCCAACACCTTCAACAGATGCTTCCAACTGGGTCATTTTCCAACCCCATGGAAAACAGCAGAGGTAATCATGATCCACAAACCCGGTAAGCCTGAAGCAAACCTTGCATCATATCGTCCGATCAGTTTGCTGGCGATACTCTCCAAAATACTTGAAAGAGTATTTTTGCGTAGAGTGTTGCCAGTTCTGGATGAGGCTGAACTGATCCCGGATCATCAGTTTGGCTTCAGGCGTTCCCACTCCACACCGGAACAGTGCCATCGTCTGGTTCGAGCCATCCTTAAAGCGTTTGAGGAAAGGAAATACTGCTGTGCTGTTCTGCTGGATGTTAAGCAGGCTTTTGACCGCGTCTGGCACCCAGGGCTGCTGCAGAAAATCAAGAGTAATTTACCACACTCCCACTACGCCTTCGTCCGCTCGTACCTTGAGGGCAGGACCTTTTACGTTAGATGCGGCGAGACTAGGTCGACCACTAAGGACATCAAAGCCGGGGTACCTCAAGGCAGCGTATTGGGGCCTGTGCTTTATACGATTTTCACGGCGGACCTACCCATCACAGTTCCAAATGGTCTCATTGTCGCCACCTACGCGGACGATACTGCCTTCCTCGCCACTGCAGATCTCCCTCAGGAAGCCTCGAGTATTCTGCAGAGGCAGTTAAATGCCCTCGAGCCCTGGCTACGTAGGTGGAACATCACTGTGAACGCCGAGAAATCCACACAGACTACGTTCGCGCTACGACCCGGGAACTGCCCGCCTGTTAGCCTCAATGGGGAGGCCATCCCCGATGACCCTACACCAAAGTACTTGGGTATGACACTCGACAGGCGGCTGACATGGCGCGCCCATATTCTGCGCAAAAGGAAACTGGTGGTGGATAGATTGCGTCAGTATCAGTGGCTGATTGGGAGGCGATCTAAGCTAAGAGTAAATCTTAAGCTCCTTGTTTACAAGACCATCATCAAGCCAATCTGGACTTACGGCATCCAGTTGTGGGGTACTGCCAGTACGACAAACCGTAAGGCAATCCAAAGGGTACAGAACAAGGCTCTGCGGATGGTCTCGGGTGCCCACCCGTTCCACGACAACGAGACCATTCACGAGGTACTTGGCGTCCCTTGGGTCACGGAGGAAATAAAAAAGTTCAGCCAAAAATACGTAAATAGGCTGTACAACCATCCCAACGTCCTTGCCATCGACATCCTGGACAACAGCCAAATTAGAAGAAGACTCCGGAGAACCCACCCGTTGGACCTCGTACTGGACTAGGATCTGCAGTTAATTCCCTCTGTTATTTGTTATTTGATACTATATGAAATTTATCTATTGTAAAATGTGAATGTATTATCCCTAAAATTTAATTATTGTCTAATTTGGACAGATTTTAAATAAATAATATGATTATGAAAAAAAAAAAAAAAAAAAAAATCTTAATAGTGACGCGAATGTGTGATATTATATATCTTAAGAGTATAAGTCACATACAGTAGCCTAATGTTCTATCGTCATCTATTTAGTGACGCAGATATAAATTGTCAAAATATAATAAGTCTTGCTTGATAGCAAAACTTATGTCTCTTATTAAAGGCAAATGAAATGATATCTATGCATATTAAAGAAGAAAGAATTATAAAGCCATATAAATAAACATATTTTAATATGAAAAATATGAATCTAAAAACTACACAAGTCTTTTTTGGTAGCCAAATGAATCGTCATCTACTTAGTGACGCATATAATAAAATGTCAAATTAAAAGAGTCTTACTACAAGTCTTTTTTGGTAGCCAAATGAATCGTCATTTACTTAGTGACGCATATAATAAAATGTCAAATTAAAAGAGTCTTACTACAAGTCCCTTTATTAAAGGCGGCAAATTAAACGGTATATATATTTATTTTAAATATATATATACAATTTGAAAAAAAACTAAAACGAAAAATTGCATACATATTAAAAAGACTTTTAATATGAAAAATACGAGCCTAAAAACTACAAGTCACTTATGGTAGCCAAATGCATCGTCATCTTAATAGTGACGCGAATGTGAAAACAAATGCCGAGTGCTGAAGTTCCAGGTAAGAGCTTAGATATTATATATCTTAGGACTATAAGTCACATACAGTAGCCAAATGAATCGTCATCTATTTAGTGACGCAGATATAAATTGTCAAAATATAATAAGTCTTGCTTGATAGCAAAACTAATGTCTCTTATTAAAGGCAAATGAAATGATATCTATGCATATTAAATAAGAAGAAAGAATTATTAATACAAGTCATTTTTGGTAGCCAAATGAATCGTCATCTTACTTAGTGACGCATATAAACAAATCTCAAATTAAAAGAGTCTTATTTATATTATAAATATATACAAATATACAAAAAAAAATGTTCCATATGAAAAATTTGAGTCTAAAAACTACAAGTCCCTTATGGTTGCCAAATGGAATCGTCATCTACTTAGTGACGCTGATAAAAAATTGTCAAAGTAACAAGATTTACTAAAAGTTTCGAATTAATAAATGAAATGAATATGAAATGAAATGAAATGAAATGGAATGGAATGGAATGGAATGAAATGAAATGAAATGAAATTTAATATATTTAATATTAAAAAAATATATCTATATTCATTTGGGTAAATTGAGAATATCCATACAATGGATTGCTTATAGTAAAGCAACAAAATATATGGGTATTTCTCAGAACATATAATATTAATATGATTTTGTGAATTCCTATAATAAATAACATTCATATATATGAAAATGTTATCATATATCAATATTATTGATATATTATATATGGAATGTATGGAAAATATAAAATATTCCTTCAATTTCCTCAAGCATATGGAGGAAATTCATATGAAGGCAGACTTTTAGTACTGTAAACACGCAGTTTAAAGACGGGGTGTCCAAAAACATATATAGGGTAGTGCCTGTTGGCTGGCAACCAAATATATGGGTATTTCTCAGAACTTATAAAATTAAAATTATATTGTGAATACCTATAATAAATAACATTCATATATATGAAAATGTTGTGATATATCAATATTATTGATATATTATAAATGAAATGTATGGAAAATATAAAATATTCCTTCAATTTCCTCAAGTATATGGAGGAAATTCATATGAAGGCAGACTTTTAGTACTGTAAACATGCAGTTTAAAGACGGCGTGTCCAAAAACATATATAGGGTAGTGCCTGTTGGCTGGCAACCAAATATATGGGTATTTCTCAGAACATATAAAATTAATATTATATTGTGAATACCTATAATAAATAACATTCATATATATGAAAATGTTGTAATATATCAATATTATTGATATATTATATATGAAATGTATGGAAAATATAAAATATTCCTTCAATTTCCTCAAGTATATGGAGGAAATTCATATGAAGGGAGACTTTTAGTACTGTAAACATGCAGTTTAAAGACGGCGTGTCCAAAAACATATATAGGGTAGTGCCTGTTGGCTGGCAACCAAATATATGGGTATTTCTCAGAACATATAAAATTAATATTATATTGTGAATACCTATAATAAATAACATTCATATATATGAAAATGTTGTAATATATCAATATTATTGATATATTATATATGAAATGTATGGAAAATATAAAATATTCCTTCAATTTCCTCAAGTATATGGAGGAAATTCATATGAAGGGAGACTTTTAGTACTGTAAACATGCAGTTTAAAGACGGCGTGTCCAAAAACATATATAGGGTAGTGCCTGTTGGCTGGCAACCAAATATATGGGTATTTCTCAGAACATATATAATTAATATTATATTGTGAATACCTATAATAAATAACATTCATATATATGAAAATGTTGTAATAAATCAATATTATTGATATAATATATATGAAATGTATGGAAAATGTGAAACATATCGATATTGATCAATATTAGTTGAGATATCCCATATGTTGGGTGGCAAATAGAATTGAAAATACCCGATTTCAAGACAACGTGTCGAAAAACACATATAGGATGGTCAGTGGTTGTCCATCTATAGTTGAACAAAATTTATGATATCCATATAATTTTGTCAATTTAATAGCAAAATTAAATATTTTCCGTATGTTTTGTATCTTGATTCTTGCGAATACGAGACTTGGCTTGATACGGTTAATATTAAGTGTCATCACTTTTTAGATAATAATGTTGAAAACGAAAGCCAAGGTTGTATATATTATTATATGGCAACAATTGTTTTCCGACCTTTATCGTTAATCTAATTCAGGCTAATGTTATTATTAGTGCTGTTGTTATATATATTATATATATATTATAAATGTTTCATATGCGCTCGGTTTTATGTGATATATTACCAGAGAGTTATATGGAAATGATAGATTTTAAATTTATCATAAAAATACAAATGATTTAACTCAATATTTATATTGGTTAATCAAAAATAATTGGTACATGTGTGAAATATATATGTATGGCGAAATAAAATGATATTTTAAAATGAAATATGTAAATATGAATTATATTATAGAATTATATATGAAAAAATTCTAGTTACTGTGGGCAAACGTGGCGTGTAACAAATATAAAGAATTTTAAAACGATTATGAAGCTAAACAAAGATAGCCATATTCGTATCAAGATTATTTTCCTCCCTCCTAAATGCAATTTAAAGAAAAATACTCTATAATAAATTTTGTATTACTAATTTCTATTTTAAAAAAATATGAAAGTAATATGAATTAAAAACATTATTCTGGTTGATCCTGCCAGTAGTTATATGCTTGTCTCAAAGATTAAGCCATGCATGTCTAAGTACACACGAATTAAAAGTGAAACCGCAAAAGGCTCATTATATCAGTTATGGTTCCTTAGATCGTTAACAGTTACTTGGATAACTGTGGTAATTCTAGAGCTAATACATGCAATTAAAACATGAACCTTATGGGACATGTGCTTTTATTAGGCTAAAACCAAGCGATCGCAAGATCGTTATACTGGTTGAACTCTAGATAACATGCAGATCGTATGGTCTTGTACCGACGACAGATCTTTCAAATGTCTGCCCTATCAACTTTTGATGGTAGTATCTAGGACTACCATGGTTGCAACGGGTAACGGGGAATCAGGGTTCGATTCCGGAGAGGGAGCCTGAGAAACGGCTACCACATCTAAGGAAGGCAGCAGGCGCGTAAATTACCCACTCCCAGCTCGGGGAGGTAGTGACGAAAAATAACAATACAGGACTCATATCCGAGGCCCTGTAATTGGAATGAGTACACTTTAAATCCTTTAACAAGGACCAATTGGAGGGCAAGTCTGGTGCCAGCAGCCGCGGTAATTCCAGCTCCAATAGCGTATATTAAAGTTGTTGCGGTTAAAACGTTCGTAGTTGAACTTGTGCTTCATACGGGTAGTACAACTTACAATTGTGGTTAGTACTATACCTTTATGTATGTAAGCGTATTACCGGTGGAGTTCTTATATATGTTTAAATACTTGTATTTTTTCATATGTTCCTCCTATTTAAAAACCTGCATTAGTGCTCTTAAACGAGTGTTATTGTGGGCCGGTACAATTACTTTGAACAAATTAGAGTGCTTAAAGCAGGCTTCAAATGCCTGAATATTCTGTGCATGGGATAATGAAATAAGACCTCTGTTCTGCTTTCATTGGTTTTCAGATCAAGAGGTAATGATTAATAGAAGCAGTTTGGGGGCATTAGTATTACGACGCGAGAGGTGAAATTCTTGGACCGTCGTAAGACTAACTTAAGCGAAAGCATTTGCCAAAGATGTTTTCATTAATCAAGAACGAAAGTTAGAGGTTCGAAGGCGATCAGATACCGCCCTAGTTCTAACCATAAACGATGCCAGCTAGCAATTGGGTGTAGCTACTTTTATGGCTCTCTCAGTCGCTTCCCGGGAAACCAAAGCTTTTGGGCTCCGGGGGAAGTATGGTTGCAAAGCTGAAACTTAAAGGAATTGACGGAAGGGCACCACCAGGAGTGGAGCCTGCGGCTTAATTTGACTCAACACGGGAAAACTTACCAGGTCCGAACATAAGTGTGTAAGACAGATTGATAGCTCTTTCTCGAATCTATGGGTGGTGGTGCATGGCCGTTCTTAGTTCGTGGAGTGATTTGTCTGGTTAATTCCGATAACGAACGAGACTCAAATATATTAAATAGATATCTTCAGGATTATGGTGTTGAAGCTTATATAGCCTTCATTCATGGTGGCAGTAAAATGTTTATTGTGTTTGAATGTGTTTATATAAGTGGAGCCGTACCTGTTGGTTTGTCCCATTATAAGGACACTAGCTTCTTAAATGGACAAATTGCGTCTAGCAATAATGAGATTGAGCAATAACAGGTCTGTGATGCCCTTAGATGTCCTGGGCTGCACGCGCGCTACAATGAAAGTATCAACGTGTATTTCCTAGACCGAGAGGTCCGGGTAAACCGCTGAACCACTTTCATGCTTGGGATTGTGAACTGAAACTGTTCACATGAACTTGGAATTCCCAGTAAGTGTGAGTCATTAACTCGCATTGATTACGTCCCTGCCCTTTGTACACACCGCCCGTCGCTACTACCGATTGAATTATTTAGTGAGGTCTCCGGACGTGATCACTGTGACGCCTTGCGTGTTACGGTTGTTTCGCAAAAGTTGACCGAACTTGATTATTTAGAGGAAGTAAAAGTCGTAACAAGGTTTCCGTAGGTGAACCTGCGGAAGGATCATTATTGTATAATATCTTTACCGTTAACACAAAATTTTGTATTATTTAATAATACAAAAAAAAATAAATTTGCCAAAAAATATATTATATTATATAATCTATATATATATATATATATAAATATGTCAAAAAATATATCAAAAATATCTTATCTAATTTAAAGCGTTTTAATGAAAGAAAAAGTATAGTCCTATGGACTTAAATAGCTCGAGCAAATGGTGTCCAATGCCGAGTAATTATTATGAGATATCAATTACGAGTCGTGGGCGGAGGCTCTGATGTCCATAAAATAAAAATCGACCTGGCCAATCGATTAGAGATACAGATAGATAGAAGATATATATACGATATGTTAAATATATAATATATAATAGAATATAATATAATTACTTTGTGTGTATATGGACCATAATATACACGCGTTGCGCATATGTATTGTTCATCTAAGTTATGGGCATACATTGGTTAATGCAACAACCTAAAATATATAATGTTGTACCCGGTTAATAATCAGGTTAATGTTTTATATAAAATGCAATATATATCAAACTTAAATAGAAATAAAATGAAAAATGAAAATTGGTATTATATTGTTTATATGAAACTAAGACATTTCGCAACATTTATTTTAGGTATAAAAATACATTTATTGAAGGAATTGATATATGCCAGTAAAATGGTGTATTTTTAATTTCTTTCAATAAAAACACAATTGACGAAATTAAAAAAACAAATATTATAAAACTCTAAGCGGTGGATCACTCGGCTCATGGGTCGATGAAGAACGCAGCAAACTGTGCGTCATCGTGTGAACTGCAGGACACATGAACATCGACATTTTGAACGCATATCGCAGTCCATGCTGTTATGTACTTTAATTAATTTTATAGTGCTGCTTGGACTACATATGGTTGAGGGTTGTAAGACTATGCTAATTAAGTTGTTTATAAAATTTTTAAATAAAATTTATAAGCACATGGTATATTATTGGATAATTATTTATTATTCATAATATTAAAAAATATATGAAAAACATTAACTCACAATGGATGTGATAAACGAAGAAAAATATTTTCGTTTTCAATCAAATGATACTGAGAAATGTCTAGCATAAAAAATGTTGAAATATTTTTCATCTAGAATTGTCTCTTATTAATGATTAGAAATTCGAAAGCTATTGGAAATGTTATTGCTCTTCGTTGGTTCTTTATAATTATCGAATTTATAAAATGTTTTCTCATTATATTTAAAGAATTAATTAATAAAAAGTTATATACAACCTCAACTCATATGGGACTACCCCCTGAATTTAAGCATATTAATTAGGGGAGGAAAAGAAACTAACAAGGATTTTCTTAGTAGCGGCGAGCGAAAAGAAATCAGTTCAGCACTAAGTCACTTTGTCTATATGGCAAATGTGAGATGCAGTGTATGGAGCGTCAATATTCTAGTATGAGAAATTAACGATTTAAGTCCTTCTTAAATGAGGCCATTTACCCATAGAGGGTGCCAGGCCCGTATAACGTTAATGATTACTAGATGATGTTTCCAAAGAGTCGTGTTGCTTGATAGTGCAGCACTAAGTGGGTGGTAAACTCCATCTAAAACTAAATATAACCATGAGACCGATAGTAAACAAGTACCGTGAGGGAAAGTTGAAAAGAACTCTGAATAGAGAGTTAAACAGTACGTGAAACTGCTTAGAGGTTAAGCCCGATGAACCTGAATATCCATTATGGAAAATTCATCATTAAAATTGTAATATTTAAACAATATTATGATAATAGTGTGCATTTTTTCCATATAAGGACATTGTAATCTATTAACATACAAAATTTATCATAAAATATGGCTTATAGTTTAATCCAATTAAAATGCTTGCGTTTTAACACAGATTAAATGTCATTAATTTGATAAAGTGTTGATAGATTTATATGAATACAGTGCGTTAATTTTTCGGAATTATATAATGGCATAATTATCATTGATTTTTGTGTTTATTATAAGCACTTGTATGATTAACAATGCGAAAGATTCAGGATACCTTCGGGACCCGTCTTGAAACACGGACCAAGGAGTCTAACATATGTGCAAGTTATTGGGATATAAACCTAATAGCGTAATTAACTTGACTAATAATGGGATTAGTTTTTAACTATTTATAGCTAATTAACACAATCCCGGGGCGTTCTATATAGTTATGTATAATGATATTTATATTATTTATGCCTCTAACTGGAACGTACCTTGAGCATATATGCTGTGACCCGAAAGATGGTGAACTATACTTGATCAGGTTGAAGTCAGGGGAAACCCTGATGGAAGACCGAAACAGTTCTGACGTGCAAATCGATTGTCAGAATTGAGTATAGGGGCGAAAGACCAATCGAACCATCTAGTAGCTGGTTCCTTCCGAAGTTTCCCTCAGGATAGCTGGTGCATTTTAATGTTATATAAAATAATCTTATCTGGTAAAGCGAATGATTAGAGGCCTTAGGGTCGAAACGATCTTAACCTATTCTCAAACTTTAAATGGGTAAGAACCTTAACTTTCTTGATATGAAGTTTAAGGTTATGATATAATGTGCCCAGTGGGCCACTTTTGGTAAGCAGAACTGGCGCTGTGGGATGAACCAAACGTAATGTTACGGTGCCCAAATTAACAACTCATGCAGATACCATGAAAGGCGTTGGTTGCTTAAAACAGCAGGACGGTGATCATGGAAGTCGAAATCCGCTAAGGAGTGTGTAACAACTCACCTGCCGAAGCAACTAGCCCTTAAAATGGATGGCGCTTAAGTTGTATACCTATACATTACCGCTAAAGTAGATGATTTATATTACTTGTAATATAAATTTTGAAACTTTAGTGAGTAGGAAGGTACAATGGTATGCGTAGAAGTGTTTGGCGTAAGCCTGCATGGAGCTGCCATTGGTACAGATCTTGGTGGTAGTAGCAAATAATCGAATGAGACCTTGGAGGACTGAAGTGGAGAAGGGTTTCGTGTGAACAGTGGTTGATCACGAGTTAGTCGGTCCTAAGTTCAAGGCGAAAGCCGAAAATTTTCAAGTAAAACAAAAAGCAAACTATTAAGAAACACAAATAATAATAAAAGGCAAAAATAATATACTTGAATAATTTTGAACGAAAGGGAATACGGTTCCAATTCCGTAACCTGTTGAGTATCCGTTTGTTATTAAATATGGGCCTCGTGCTCATCCTGGCAACAGGAACGACCATAAAGAAGCCGTCGAGAGATATCGGAAGAGTTTTCTTTTCTGTTTTATAGCCGTACTACCATGGAAGTCTTTCGCAGAGAGATATGGTAGATGGGCTAGAAGAGCATGACATATACTGTTGTGTCGATATTTTCTCCTCGGACCTTGAAAATTTATGGTGGGGACACGCAAACTTCTCAACAGGCCGTACCAATATCCGCAGCTGGTCTCCAAGGTGAAGAGTCTCTAGTCGATAGAATAATGTAGGTAAGGGAAGTCGGCAAATTAGATCCGTAACTTCGGGATAAGGATTGGCTCTGAAGATTGAGATAGTCGGGCTTGATTGGGAAACAATAACATGGTTTATGTGCTCGTTCTGGGTAAATAGAGTTTCTTTCATTTATGGAAGTTACTTGTTCCCCGGATAGTTTAGTTACGTAGCCAATTGTGGAACTTTCTTGCTAAAATTTTTAAGAATACTAATTGGGTCAAACCAATTAGTTCTTATTAATTATAACGATTATCAATTAACAATCAATTCAGAACTGGCACGGACTTGGGGAATCCGACTGTCTAATTAAAACAAAGCATTGTGATGGCCCTAGCGGGTGTTGACACAATGTGATTTCTGCCCAGTGCTCTGAATGTCAAAGTGAAGAAATTCAAGTAAGCGCGGGTCAACGGCGGGAGTAACTATGACTCTCTTAAGGTAGCCAAATGCCTCGTCATCTAATTAGTGACGCGCATGAATGGATTAACGAGATTCCTACTGTCCCTATCTACTATCTAGCGAAACCACAGCCAAGGGAACGGGCTTGGAATAATTAGCGGGGAAAGAAGACCCTTTTGAGCTTGACTCTAATCTGGCAGTGTAAGGAGACATAAGAGGTGTAGAATAAGTGGGAGATATTAGACCTCGGTTTGGTATCGCCAATGAAATACCACTACTCTTATTGTTTCCTTACTTACTTGATTAAATGGAACGTGTATCATTTCCTAGCCATTATACGGATATATTTATTATATCTTATGGTATTGGGTTTTGATGCAAGCTTCTTGATCAAAGTATCACGAGTTTGTTATATAATCGCAAACAAATTCTTTAATAAAAGGAGTGCATTTATGTATTTTTGATTTGAAAATTTGGTATAACTCCAATTACTCAGGTATGATCCAATTCAAGGACATTGCCAGGTAGGGAGTTTGACTGGGGCGGTACATCTCTCAAATAATAACGGAGGTGTCCCAAGGCCAGCTCAGTGCGGACAGAAACCACACATAGAGCAAAAGGGCAAATGCTGACTTGATCTCGGTGTTCAGTACACACAGGGACAGCAAAAGCTCGGCCTATCGATCCTTTTGGTTTAAAGAGTTTTTAACAAGAGGTGTCAGAAAAGTTACCATAGGGATAACTGGCTTGTGGCGGCCAAGCGTTCATAGCGACGTCGCTTTTTGATCCTTCGATGTCGGCTCTTCCTATCATTGTGAAGCAAAATTCACCAAGCGTTGGATTGTTCACCCATGCAAGGGAACGTGAGCTGGGTTTAGACCGTCGTGAGACAGGTTAGTTTTACCCTACTAATGACAAAACGTTGTTGCGACAGCATTCCTGCGTAGTACGAGAGGAACCGCAGGTACGGACCAATGGCACAATACTTGTTCGAGCGAACAGTGGTATGACGCTACGTCCGTTGGATTATGCCTGAACGCCTCTAAGGTCGTATCCGTGCTGGACTGCAATGATAAATAAGGGGCAATTTGCATTGTATGGCTTTCTAAACCATTTAAAGTTTATAATTTATTTTATGAACGACAATGGATGTGATGCCAATGTAATTTGTAACATAGTAAATTGGGAGGATCTTCGATCACCTGATGCCGCGCTAGTTACATATAAAAACATTATTTAATACAATGACAAAGCCTAGAATCAATTGTAAACGACTTTTGTAACAGGCAAGGTGTTGTAAGTGGTTGAGCAGCTGCCATACTGCGATCCACTGAAGCTTATCCTTTGCTTGATGATTCGATAATAAATATATATATATATAATATATAACATAATCAATTTAAATTATCATCATATATGTTTGATAGTTTTTGTTGTTATATATTATTTATATATTTTATTAGGAGGAGGAGGTTAAATATGATATGGATTAGATATAACCTAATTAAACAGGTAGCCAAATGCATCGTCATCTTAATAGTGACGCGAATGTGTGATATTATATATCTTAAGAGTATAAGTCACATACAGTAGCCTAATGTTCTATCGTCATCTATTTAGTGACGCAGATATAAATTGTCAAAATATAATAAGTCTTGCTTGATAGCAAAACTTATGTCTCTTATTAAAGGCAAATGAAATGATATCTATGCATATTAAAGAAGAAAGAATTATAAAGCCATATAAATAAACATATTTTAATATGAAAAATATGAATCTAAAAACTACACAAGTCTTTTTGGTAGCCAAATGAATCGTCATCTACTTAGTGACGCATATAATAAAATGTCAAATTAAAAGAGTCTTACTACAAGTCTTTTTTGGTAGCCAAATGAATCGTCATTTACTTAGTGACGCATATAATAAAATGTCAAATTAAAAGAGTCTTACTACAAGTCCCTTTATTAAAGGCGGCAAATTAAACGGTATATATATTTATTTTAAATATATATATACAATTTGAAAAAAAACTAAAACGAAAAATTGCATACATATTAAAAAGACTTTTAATATGAAAAATACGAGCCTAAAAACTACAAGTCACTTATGGTAGCCAAATGCATCGTCATCTTAATAGTGACGCGAATGTGAAAACAAATGCCGAGTGCTGAAGTTCCAGGTAAGAGCTTAGATATTATATATCTTAGGACTATAAGTCACATACAGTAGCCAAATGAATCGTCATCTATTTAGTGACGCAGATATAAATTGTCAAAATATAATAAGTCTTGCTTGATAGCAAAACTAATGTCTCTTATTAAAGGCAAATGAAATGATATCTATGCATATTAAATAAGAAGAAAGAATTATTAATACAAGTCATTTTTGGTAGCCAAATGAATCGTCATCTTACTTAGTGACGCATATAAACAAATCTCAAATTAAAAGAGTCTTATTTATATTATAAATATATACAAATATACAAAAAAAAATGTTCCATATGAAAAATTTGAGTCTAAAAACTACAAGTCCCTTATGGTTGCCAAATGGAATCGTCATCTACTTAGTGACGCTGATAAAAAATTGTCAAAGTAACAAGATTTACTAAAAGTTTCGAATTAATAAATGAAATGAATATGAAATGAAATGAAATGAAATGGAATGGAATGGAATGGAATGAAATGAAATGAAATGAAATTTTAATATATTTAATATTAAAAAAATATATCTATATTCATTTGGGTAAATTGAGAATATCCATACAATGGATTGCTTATAGTAAAGCAACAAAATATATGGGTATTTCTCAGAACATATAATATTAATATGATTTTGTGAATTCCTATAATAAATAACATTCATATATATGAAAATGTTATCATATATCAATATTATTGATATATTATATATGGAATGTATGGAAAATATAAAATATTCCTTCAATTTCCTCAAGCATATGGAGGAAATTCATATGAAGGCAGACTTTTAGTACTGTAAACACGCAGTTTAAAGACGGCGTGTCCAAAAACATATATAGGGTAGTGCCTGTTGGCTGGCAACCAAATATATGGGTATTTCTCAGAACATATAAAATTAATATTATATTGTGAATACCTATAATAAATAACATTCATATATATGAAAATGTTGTAATATATCAATATTATTGATATATTATATATGAAATGTATGGAAAATATAAAATATTCCTTCAATTTCCTCAAGTATATGGAGGAAATTCATATGAAGGAGACTTTTAGTACTGTAAACATGCAGTTTAAAGACGGCGTGTCCAAAAACATATATAGGGTAGTGCCTGTTGGCTGGCAACCAAATATATGGGTATTTCTCAGAACATATAAAATTAATATTATATTGTGAATACCTATAATAAATAACATTCATATATATGAAAATGTTGTAATATATCAATATTATTGATATATTATATATGAAATGTATGGAAAATATAAAATATTCCTTCAATTTCCTCAAGTATATGGAGGAAATTCATATGAAGGGAGACTTTTAGTACTGTAAACATGCAGTTTAAAGACGGCGTGTCCAAAAACATATATAGGGTAGTGCCTGTTGGCTGGCAACCAAATATATGGGTATTTCTCAGAACATATATAATTAATATTATATTGTGAATACCTATAATAAATAACATTCATATATATGAAAATGTTGTAATAAATCAATATTATTGATATAATATATATGAAATGTATGGAAAATGTGAAACATATCGATATTGATCAATATTAGTTGAGATATCCCATATGTTGGGTGGCAAATAGAATTGAAAATACCCGATTTCAAGACAACGTGTCGAAAAACACATATAGGATGGTCAGTGGTTGTCCATCTATAGTTGAACAAAATTTATGATATCCATATAATTTTGTCAATTTAATAGCAAAATTAAATATTTTCCGTATGTTTTGTATCTTGATTCTTGCGAATACGAGACTTGGCTTGATACGGTTAATATTAAGTGTCATCACTTTTTAGATAATAATGTTGAAAACGAAAGCCAAGGTTGTATATATTATTATATGGCAACAATTGTTTTCCGACCTTTATCGTTAATCTAATTCAGGCTAATGTTATTATTAGTGCTGTTGTTATATATATTATATATATATTATAAATGTTTCATATGCGCTCGGTTTTATGTGATATATTACCAGAGAGTTATATGGAAATGATAGATTTTAAATTTATCATAAAAATACAAATGATTTAACTCAATATTTATATTGGTTAATCAAAAATAATTGGTACATGTGTGAAATATATATGTATGGCGAAATAAAATGATATTTTAAAATGAAATATGTAAATATGAATTATATTATAGAATTATATATGAAAAAATTCTAGTTACTGTGGGCAAACGTGGCGTGTAACAAATATAAAGAATTTTAAAACGATTATGAAGCTAAACAAAGATAGCCATATTCGTATCAAGATTATTTTCCTCCCTCCTAAATGCAATTTAAAGAAAAATACTCTATAATAAATTTTGTATTACTAATTTCTATTTTAAAAAAATATGAAAGTAATATGAATTAAAAACATTATTCTGGTTGATCCTGCCAGTAGTTATATGCTTGTCTCAAAGATTAAGCCATGCATGTCTAAGTACACACGAATTAAAAGTGAAACCGCAAAAGGCTCATTATATCAGTTATGGTTCCTTAGATCGTTAACAGTTACTTGGATAACTGTGGTAATTCTAGAGCTAATACATGCAATTAAAACATGAACCTTATGGGACATGTGCTTTTATTAGGCTAAAACCAAGCGATCGCAAGATCGTTATACTGGTTGAACTCTAGATAACATGCAGATCGTATGGTCTTGTACCGACGACAGATCTTTCAAATGTCTGCCCTATCAACTTTTGATGGTAGTATCTAGGACTACCATGGTTGCAACGGGTAACGGGGAATCAGGGTTCGATTCCGGAGAGGGAGCCTGAGAAACGGCTACCACATCTAAGGAAGGCAGCAGGCGCGTAAATTACCCACTCCCAGCTCGGGGAGGTAGTGACGAAAAATAACAATACAGGACTCATATCCGAGGCCCTGTAATTGGAATGAGTACACTTTAAATCCTTTAACAAGGACCAATTGGAGGGCAAGTCTGGTGCCAGCAGCCGCGGTAATTCCAGCTCCAATAGCGTATATTAAAGTTGTTGCGGTTAAAACGTTCGTAGTTGAACTTGTGCTTCATACGGGTAGTACAACTTACAATTGTGGTTAGTACTATACCTTTATGTATGTAAGCGTATTACCGGTGGAGTTCTTATATATGTTTAAATACTTGTATTTTTTCATATGTTCCTCCTATTTAAAAACCTGCATTAGTGCTCTTAAACGAGTGTTATTGTGGGCCGGTACAATTACTTTGAACAAATTAGAGTGCTTAAAGCAGGCTTCAAATGCCTGAATATTCTGTGCATGGGATAATGAAATAAGACCTCTGTTCTGCTTTCATTGGTTTTCAGATCAAGAGGTAATGATTAATAGAAGCAGTTTGGGGGCATTAGTATTACGACGCGAGAGGTGAAATTCTTGGACCGTCGTAAGACTAACTTAAGCGAAAGCATTTGCCAAAGATGTTTTCATTAATCAAGAACGAAAGTTAGAGGTTCGAAGGCGATCAGATACCGCCCTAGTTCTAACCATAAACGATGCCAGCTAGCAATTGGGTGTAGCTACTTTTATGGCTCTCTCAGTCGCTTCCCGGGAAACCAAAGCTTTTGGGCTCCGGGGGAAGTATGGTTGCAAAGCTGAAACTTAAAGGAATTGACGGAAGGGCACCACCAGGAGTGGAGCCTGCGGCTTAATTTGACTCAACACGGGAAAACTTACCAGGTCCGAACATAAGTGTGTAAGACAGATTGATAGCTCTTTCTCGAATCTATGGGTGGTGGTGCATGGCCGTTCTTAGTTCGTGGAGTGATTTGTCTGGTTAATTCCGATAACGAACGAGACTCAAATATATTAAATAGATATCTTCAGGATTATGGTGTTGAAGCTTATATAGCCTTCATTCATGGTGGCAGTAAAATGTTTATTGTGTTTGAATGTGTTTATATAAGTGGAGCCGTACCTGTTGGTTTGTCCCATTATAAGGACACTAGCTTCTTAAATGGACAAATTGCGTCTAGCAATAATGAGATTGAGCAATAACAGGTCTGTGATGCCCTTAGATGTCCTGGGCTGCACGCGCTACAATGAAAGTATCAACGTGTATTTCCTAGACCGAGAGGTCCGGGTAAACCGCTGAACCACTTTCATGCTTGGGATTGTGAACTGAAACTGTTCACATGAACTTGGAATTCCCAGTAAGTGTGAGTCATTAACTCGCATTGATTACGTCCCTGCCCTTTGTACACACCGCCCGTCGCTACTACCGATTGAATTATTTAGTGAGGTCTCCGGACGTGATCACTGTGACGCCTTGCGTGTTACGGTTGTTTCGCAAAAGTTGACCGAACTTGATTATTTAGAGGAAGTAAAAGTCGTAACAAGGTTTCCGTAGGTGAACCTGCGGAAGGATCATTATTGTATAATATCTTTACCGTTAACACAAAATTTTGTATTATTTAATAATACAAAAAAAAAATAAATTTGCCAAAAAATATATTATATTATATAATCTATATATATATATATATATAAATATGTCAAAAAATATATCAAAAATATCTTATCTAATTTAAAGCGTTTTAATGAAAGAAAAAGTATAGTCCTATGGACTTAAATAGCTCGAGCAAATGGTGTCCAATGCCGAGTAATTATTATGAGATATCAATTACGAGTCGTGGGCGGAGGCTCTGATGTCCATAAAATAAAAATCGACCTGGCCAATCGATTAGAGATACAGATAGATAGAAGATATATATACGATATGTTAAATATATAATATATAATAGAATATAATATAATTACTTTGTGTGTATATGGACCATAATATACACGCGTTGCGCATATGTATTGTTCATCTAAGTTATGGGCATACATTGGTTAATGCAACAACCTAAAATATATAATGTTGTACCCGGTTAATAATCAGGTTAATGTTTTATATAAAATGCAATATATATCAAACTTAAATAGAAATAAAATGAAAAATGAAAATTGGTATTATATTGTTTATATGAAACTAAGACATTTCGCAACATTTATTTTAGGTATAAAAATACATTTATTGAAGGAATTGATATATGCCAGTAAAATGGTGTATTTTTAATTTCTTTCAATAAAAACACAATTGACGAAATTAAAAAAACAAATATTATAAAACTCTAAGCGGTGGATCACTCGGCTCATGGGTCGATGAAGAACGCAGCAAACTGTGCGTCATCGTGTGAACTGCAGGACACATGAACATCGACATTTTGAACGCATATCGCAGTCCATGCTGTTATGTACTTTAATTAATTTTATAGTGCTGCTTGGACTACATATGGTTGAGGGTTGTAAGACTATGCTAATTAAGTTGTTTATAAAATTTTTAAATAAAATTTATAAGCACATGGTATATTATTGGATAATTATTTATTATTCATAATATTAAAAAATATATGAAAAACATTAACTCACAATGGATGTGATAAACGAAGAAAAAATATTTTCGTTTTCAATCAAATGATACTGAGAAATGTCTAGCATAAAAAATGTTGAAATATTTTTCATCTAGAATTGTCTCTTATTAATGATTAGAAATTCGAAAGCTATTGGAAATGTTATTGCTCTTCGTTGGTTCTTTATAATTATCGAATTTATAAAATGTTTTCTCATTATATTTAAAGAATTAATTAATAAAAAGTTATATACAACCTCAACTCATATGGGACTACCCCCTGAATTTAAGCATATTAATTAGGGGAGGAAAAGAAACTAACAAGGATTTTCTTAGTAGCGGCGAGCGAAAAGAAATCAGTTCAGCACTAAGTCACTTTGTCTATATGGCAAATGTGAGATGCAGTGTATGGAGCGTCAATATTCTAGTATGAGAAATTAACGATTTAAGTCCTTCTTAAATGAGGCCATTTACCCATAGAGGGTGCCAGGCCCGTATAACGTTAATGATTACTAGATGATGTTTCCAAAGAGTCGTGTTGCTTGATAGTGCAGCACTAAGTGGGTGGTAAACTCCATCTAAAACTAAATATAACCATGAGACCGATAGTAAACAAGTACCGTG
Organism: Drosophila elegans; assembly: GCF_018152505.1. Taxonomy (NCBI): domain Eukaryota; kingdom Metazoa; phylum Arthropoda; class Insecta; order Diptera; family Drosophilidae; genus Drosophila; species Drosophila elegans. The sequence continues at coordinate 49,502 of NW_024545617.1, read as the reverse complement.
AGGGAAAGTTGAAAAGAACTCTGAATAGAGAGTTAAACAGTACGTGAAACTGCTTAGAGGTTAAGCCCGATGAACCTGAATATCCATTATGGAAAATTCATCATTAAAATTGTAATATTTAAACAATATTATGATAATAGTGTGCATTTTTTCCATATAAGGACATTGTAATCTATTAACATACAAAATTTATCATAAAATATGGCTTATAGTTTAATCCAATTAAAATGCTTGCGTTTTAACACAGATTAAATGTCATTAATTTGATAAAGTGTTGATAGATTTATATGAATACAGTGCGTTAATTTTTCGGAATTATATAATGGCATAATTATCATTGATTTTTGTGTTTATTATAAGCACTTGTATGATTAACAATGCGAAAGATTCAGGATACCTTCGGGACCCGTCTTGAAACACGGACCAAGGAGTCTAACATATGTGCAAGTTATTGGGATATAAACCTAATAGCGTAATTAACTTGACTAATAATGGGATTAGTTTTTTAACTATTTATAGCTAATTAACACAATCCCGGGGCGTTCTATATAGTTATGTATAATGATATTTATATTATTTATGCCTCTAACTGGAACGTACCTTGAGCATATATGCTGTGACCCGAAAGATGGTGAACTATACTTGATCAGGTTGAAGTCAGGGGAAACCCTGATGGAAGACCGAAACAGTTCTGACGTGCAAATCGATTGTCAGAATTGAGTATAGGGGCGAAAGACCAATCGAACCATCTAGTAGCTGGTTCCTTCCGAAGTTTCCCTCAGGATAGCTGGTGCATTTTAATGTTATATAAAATAATCTTATCTGGTAAAGCGAATGATTAGAGGCCTTAGGGTCGAAACGATCTTAACCTATTCTCAAACTTTAAATGGGTAAGAACCTTAACTTTCTTGATATGAAGTTTAAGGTTATGATATAATGTGCCCAGTGGGCCACTTTTGGTAAGCAGAACTGGCGCTGTGGGATGAACCAAACGTAATGTTACGGTGCCCAAATTAACAACTCATGCAGATACCATGAAAGGCGTTGGTTGCTTAAAACAGCAGGACGGTGATCATGGAAGTCGAAATCCGCTAAGGAGTGTGTAACAACTCACCTGCCGAAGCAACTAGCCCTTAAAATGGATGGCGCTTAAGTTGTATACCTATACATTACCGCTAAAGTAGATGATTTATATTACTTGTAATATAAATTTTGAAACTTTAGTGAGTAGGAAGGTACAATGGTATGCGTAGAAGTGTTTGGCGTAAGCCTGCATGGAGCTGCCATTGGTACAGATCTTGGTGGTAGTAGCAAATAATCGAATGAGACCTTGGAGGACTGAAGTGGAGAAGGGTTTCGTGTGAACAGTGGTTGATCACGAGTTAGTCGGTCCTAAGTTCAAGGCGAAAGCCGAAAATTTTCAAGTAAAACAAAAAGCAAACTATTAAGAAACACAAATAATAATAAAAGGCAAAAATAATATACTTGAATAATTTTGAACGAAAGGGAATACGGTTCCAATTCCGTAACCTGTTGAGTATCCGTTTGTTATTAAATATGGGCCTCGTGCTCATCCTGGCAACAGGAACGACCATAAAGAAGCCGTCGAGAGATATCGGAAGAGTTTTCTTTTCTGTTTTATAGCCGTACTACCATGGAAGTCTTTCGCAGAGAGATATGGTAGATGGGCTAGAAGAGCATGACATATACTGTTGTGTCGATATTTTCTCCTCGGACCTTGAAAATTTATGGTGGGGACACGCAAACTTCTCAACAGGCCGTACCAATATCCGCAGCTGGTCTCCAAGGTGAAGAGTCTCTAGTCGATAGAATAATGTAGGTAAGGGAAGTCGGCAAATTAGATCCGTAACTTCGGGATAAGGATTGGCTCTGAAGATTGAGATAGTCGGGCTTGATTGGGAAACAATAACATGGTTTATGTGCTCGTTCTGGGTAAATAGAGTTTCTTTCATTTATGGAAGTTACTTGTTCCCCGGATAGTTTAGTTACGTAGCCAATTGTGGAACTTTCTTGCTAAAATTTTTAAGAATACATTAATTGGGTCAAACCAATTAGTTCTTATTAATTATAACGATTATCAATTAACAATCAATTCAGAACTGGCACGGACTTGGGGAATCCGACTGTCTAATTAAAACAAAGCATTGTGATGGCCCTAGCGGGTGTTGACACAATGTGATTTCTGCCCAGTGCTCTGAATGTCAAAGTGAAGAAATTCAAGTAAGCGCGGGTCAACGGCGGGAGTAACTATGACTCTCTTAAGGTAGCCAAATGCCTCGTCATCTAATTAGTGACGCGCATGAATGGATTAACGAGATTCCTACTGTCCCTATCTACTATCTAGCGAAACCACAGCCAAGGACGCAAAATTAGCGGGGAAAGAAGACCCTTTTGAGCTTGACTCTAATCTGGCAGTGTAAGGAGACATAAGAGGTGTAGAATAAGTGGGAGATATTAGACCTCGGTTTGGTATCGCCAATGAAATACCACTACTCTTATTGTTTCCTTACTTACTTGATTAAATGGAACGTGTATCATTTCCTAGCCATTATACGGATATATTTATTATATCTTATGGTATTGGGTTTTGATGCAAGCTTCTTGATCAAAGTATCACGAGTTTGTTATATAATCGCAAACAAATTCTTTAATAAAAGGAGTGCATTTATGTATTTTTGATTTGAAAATTTGGTATAACTCCAATTACTCAGGTATGATCCAATTCAAGGACATTGCCAGGTAGGGAGTTTGACTGGGGCGGTACATCTCTCAAATAATAACGGAGGTGTCCCAAGGCCAGCTCAGTGCGGACAGAAACCACACATAGAGCAAAAGGGCAAATGCTGACTTGATCTCGGTGTTCAGTACACACAGGGACAGCAAAAGCTCGGCCTATCGATCCTTTTGGTTTAAAGAGTTTTTAACAAGAGGTGTCAGAAAAGTTACCATAGGGATAACTGGCTTGTGGCGGCCAAGCGTTCATAGCGACGTCGCTTTTTGATCCTTCGATGTCGGCTCTTCCTATCATTGTGAAGCAAAATTCACCAAGCGTTGGATTGTTCACCCATGCAAGGGAACGTGAGCTGGGTTTAGACCGTCGTGAGACAGGTTAGTTTTACCCTACTAATGACAAAACGTTGTTGCGACAGCATTCCTGCGTAGTACGAGAGGAACCGCAGGTACGGACCAATGGCACAATACTTGTTCGAGCGAACAGTGGTATGACGCTACGTCCGTTGGATTATGCCTGAACGCCTCTAAGGTCGTATCCGTGCTGGACTGCAATGATAAATAAGGGGCAATTTGCATTGTATGGCTTTCTAAACCATTTAAAGTTTATAATTTATTTTATGAACGACAATGGATGTGATGCCAATGTAATTTGTAACATAGTAAATTGGGAGGATCTTCGATCACCTGATGCCGCGCTAGTTACATATAAAAACATTATTTAATACAATGACAAAGCCTAGAATCAATTGTAAACGACTTTTGTAACAGGCAAGGTGTTGTAAGTGGTTGAGCAGCTGCCATACTGCGATCCACTGAAGCTTATCCTTTGCTTGATGATTCGATAATAAATATATATATATATAATATATAACATAATCAATTTAAATTATCATCATATATGTTTGATAGTTTTTGTTGTTATATATTATTTATATATTTTATTAGGAGGAGGAGGTTAAATATGATATGGATTAGATATAACCTAATTAAACAGGTAGCCAAATGCATCGTCATCTTAATAGTGACGCGAATGTGTGATATTATATATCTTAAGAGTATAAGTCACATACAGTAGCCTAATGTTCTATCGTCATCTATTTAGTGACGCAGATATAAATTGTCAAAATATAATAAGTCTTGCTTGATAGCAAAACTTATGTCTCTTATTAAAGGCAAATGAAATGATATCTATGCATATTAAAGAAGAAAGAATTATAAAGCCATATAAATAAACATATTTTAATATGAAAAATATGAATCTAAAAACTACACAAGTCTTTTTTGGTAGCCAAATGAATCGTCATCTACTTAGTGACGCATATAATAAAATGTCAAATTAAAAGAGTCTTACTACAAGTCTTTTTGGTAGCCAAATGAATCGTCATTTACTTAGTGACGCATATAATAAAATGTCAAATTAAAAGAGTCTTACTACAAGTCCCTTTATTAAAGGCGGCAAATTAAACGGTATATATATTTATTTTAAATATATATATACAATTTGAAAAAAAACTAAAACGAAAAATTGCATACATATTAAAAAGACTTTTAATATGAAAATACGAGCCTAAAAACTACAAGTCACTTATGGTAGCCAAATGCATCGTCATCTTAATAGTGACGCGAATGTGAAAACAAATGCCGAGTGCTGAAGTTCCAGGTAAGAGCTTAGATATTATATATCTTAGGACTATAAGTCACATACAGTAGCCAAATGAATCGTCATCTATTTAGTGACGCAGATATAAATTGTCAAAATATAATAAGTCTTGCTTGATAGCAAAACTAATGTCTCTTATTAAAGGCAAATGAAATGATATCTATGCATATTAAATAAGAAGAAAGAATTATTAATACAAGTCATTTTTGGTAGCCAAATGAATCGTCATCTTACTTAGTGACGCATATAAACAAATCTCAAATTAAAAGAGTCTTATTTATATTATAAATATATACAAATATACAAAAAAAAATGTTCCATATGAAAAATTTGAGTCTAAAAACTACAAGTCCCTTATGGTTGCCAAATGGAATCGTCATCTACTTAGTGACGCTGATAAAAAATTGTCAAAGTAACAAGATTTACTAAAAGTTTCGAATTAATAAATGAAATGAATATGAAATGAAATGAAATGAAATGGAATGGAATGGAATGAAATGAAATGAAATGAAATTTAATATATTTAATATTAAAAAAATATATCTATATTCATTTGGGTAAATTGAGAATATCCATACAATGGATTGCTTATAGTAAAGCAACAAAATATATGGGTATTTCTCAGAACATATAATATTAATATGATTTTGTGAATTCCTATAATAAATAACATTCATATATATGAAAATGTTATCATATATCAATATTATTGATATATTATATATGGAATGTATGGAAAATATAAAATATTCCTTCAATTTCCTCAAGCATATGGAGGAAATTCATATGAAGGCAGACTTTTAGTACTGTAAACACGCAGTTTAAAGACGGCGTGTCCAAAAACATATATAGGGTAGTGCCTGTTGGCTGGCAACCAAATATATGGGTATTTCTCAGAACATATAAAATTAATATTATATTGTGAATACCTATAATAAATAACATTCATATATATGAAAATGTTGTAATATATCAATATTATTGATATATTATATATGAAATGTATGGAAAATATAAAATATTCCTTCAATTTCCTCAAGTATATGGAGGAAATTCATATGAAGGGAGACTTTTAGTACTGTAAACATGCAGTTTAAAGACGGCGTGTCCAAAAACATATATAGGGTAGTGCCTGTTGGCTGGCAACCAAATATATGGGTATTTCTCAGAACATATAAAATTAATATTATATTGTGAATACCTATAATAAATAACATTCATATATATGAAAATGTTGTAATATATCAATATTATTGATATATTATATATGAAATGTATGGAAAATATAAAATATTCCTTCAATTTCCTCAAGTATATGGAGGAAATTCATATGAAGGAGACTTTTAGTACTGTAAACATGCAGTTTAAAGACGGCGTGTCCAAAAACATATATAGGGTAGTGCCTGTTGGCTGGCAACCAAATATATGGGTATTTCTCAGAACATATATAATTAATATTATATTGTGAATACCTATAATAAATAACATTCATATATATGAAAATGTTGTAATAAATCAATATTATTGATATAATATATATGAAATGTATGGAAAATGTGAAACATATCGATATTGATCAATATTAGTTGAGATATCCCATATGTTGGGTGGCAAATAGAATTGAAAATACCCGATTTCAAGACAACGTGTCGAAAAACACATATAGGATGGTCAGTGGTTGTCCATCTATAGTTGAACAAAATTTATGATATCCATATAATTTTGTCAATTTAATAGCAAAATTAAATATTTTCCGTATGTTTTGTATCTTGATTCTTGCGAATACGAGACTTGGCTTGATACGGTTAATATTAAGTGTCATCACTTTTTAGATAATAATGTTGAAAACGAAAGCCAAGGTTGTATATATTATTATATGGCAACAATTGTTTTCCGACCTTTATCGTTAATCTAATTCAGGCTAATGTTATTATTAGTGCTGTTGTTATATATATTATATATATATTATAAATGTTTCATATGCGCTCGGTTTTATGTGATATATTACCAGAGAGTTATATGGAAATGATAGATTTTAAATTTATCATAAAAATACAAATGATTTAACTCAATATTTATATTGGTTAATCAAAAATAATTGGTACATGTGTGAAATATATATGTATGGCGAAATAAAATGATATTTTAAAATGAAATATGTAAATATGAATTATATTATAGAATTATATATGAAAAAATTCTAGTTACTGTGGGCAAACGTGGCGTGTAACAAATATAAAGAATTTTAAAACGATTATGAAGCTAAACAAAGATAGCCATATTCGTATCAAGATTATTTTCCTCCCTCCTAAATGCAATTTAAAGAAAAATACTCTATAATAAATTTTGTATTACTAATTTCTATTTTAAAAAAATATGAAAGTAATATGAATTAAAAACATTATTCTGGTTGATCCTGCCAGTAGTTATATGCTTGTCTCAAAGATTAAGCCATGCATGTCTAAGTACACACGAATTAAAAGTGAAACCGCAAAAGGCTCATTATATCAGTTATGGTTCCTTAGATCGTTAACAGTTACTTGGATAACTGTGGTAATTCTAGAGCTAATACATGCAATTAAAACATGAACCTTATGGGACATGTGCTTTTATTAGGCTAAAACCAAGCGATCGCAAGATCGTTATACTGGTTGAACTCTAGATAACATGCAGATCGTATGGTCTTGTACCGACGACAGATCTTTCAAATGTCTGCCCTATCAACTTTTGATGGTAGTATCTAGGACTACCATGGTTGCAACGGGTAACGGGGAATCAGGGTTCGATTCCGGAGAGGGAGCCTGAGAAACGGCTACCACATCTAAGGAAGGCAGCAGGCGCGTAAATTACCCACTCCCAGCTCGGGGAGGTAGTGACGAAAAATAACAATACAGGACTCATATCCGAGGCCCTGTAATTGGAATGAGTACACTTTAAATCCTTTAACAAGGACCAATTGGAGGGCAAGTCTGGTGCCAGCAGCCGCGGTAATTCCAGCTCCAATAGCGTATATTAAAGTTGTTGCGGTTAAAACGTTCGTAGTTGAACTTGTGCTTCATACGGGTAGTACAACTTACAATTGTGGTTAGTACTATACCTTTATGTATGTAAGCGTATTACCGGTGGAGTTCTTATATATGTTTAAATACTTGTATTTTTTCATATGTTCCTCCTATTTAAAAACCTGCATTAGTGCTCTTAAACGAGTGTTATTGTGGGCCGGTACAATTACTTTGAACAAATTAGAGTGCTTAAAGCAGGCTTCAAATGCCTGAATATTCTGTGCATGGGATAATGAAATAAGACCTCTGTTCTGCTTTCATTGGTTTTCAGATCAAGAGGTAATGATTAATAGAAGCAGTTTGGGGGCATTAGTATTACGACGCGAGAGGTGAAATTCTTGGACCGTCGTAAGACTAACTTAAGCGAAAGCATTTGCCAAAGATGTTTTCATTAATCAAGAACGAAAGTTAGAGGTTCGAAGGCGATCAGATACCGCCCTAGTTCTAACCATAAACGATGCCAGCTAGCAATTGGGTGTAGCTACTTTTATGGCTCTCTCAGTCGCTTCCCGGGAAACCAAAGCTTTTGGGCTCCGGGGGAAGTATGGTTGCAAAGCTGAAACTTAAAGGAATTGACGGAAGGGCACCACCAGGAGTGGAGCCTGCGGCTTAATTTGACTCAACACGGGAAAACTTACCAGGTCCGAACATAAGTGTGTAAGACAGATTGATAGCTCTTTCTCGAATCTATGGGTGGTGGTGCATGGCCGTTCTTAGTTCGTGGAGTGATTTGTCTGGTTAATTCCGATAACGAACGAGACTCAAATATATTAAATAGATATCTTCAGGATTATGGTGTTGAAGCTTATATAGCCTTCATTCATGGTGGCAGTAAAATGTTTATTGTGTTTGAATGTGTTTATATAAGTGGAGCCGTACCTGTTGGTTTGTCCCATTATAAGGACACTAGCTTCTTAAATGGACAAATTGCGTCTAGCAATAATGAGATTGAGCAATAACAGGTCTGTGATGCCCTTAGATGTCCTGGGCTGCACGCGCGCTACAATGAAAGTATCAACGTGTATTTCCTAGACCGAGAGGTCCGGGTAAACCGCTGAACCACTTTCATGCTTGGGATTGTGAACTGAAACTGTTCACATGAACTTGGAATTCCCAGTAAGTGTGAGTCATTAACTCGCATTGATTACGTCCCTGCCCTTTGTACACACCGCCCGTCGCTACTACCGATTGAATTATTTAGTGAGGTCTCCGGACGTGATCACTGTGACGCCTTGCGTGTTACGGTTGTTTCGCAAAAGTTGACCGAACTTGATTATTTAGAGGAAGTAAAAGTCGTAACAAGGTTTCCGTAGGTGAACCTGCGGAAGGATCATTATTGTATAATATCTTTACCGTTAACACAAAATTTTGTATTATTTAATAATACAAAAAAAAATAAATTTGCCAAAAAATATATTATATTATATAATCTATATATATATATATATATAAATATGTCAAAAAATATATCAAAAATATCTTATCTAATTTAAAGCGTTTTAATGAAAGAAAAGTATAGTCCTATGGACTTAAATAGCTCGAGCAAATGGTGTCCAATGCCGAGTAATTATTATGAGATATCAATTACGAGTCGTGGGCGGAGGCTCTGATGTCCATAAAATAAAAATCGACCTGGCCAATCGATTAGAGATACAGATAGATAGAAGATATATATACGATATGTTAAATATATAATATATAATAGAATATAATATAATTACTTTGTGTGTATATGGACCATAATATACACGCGTTGCGCATATGTATTGTTCATCTAAGTTATGGGCATACATTGGTTAATGCAACAACCTAAAATATATAATGTTGTACCCGGTTAATAATCAGGTTAATGTTTTATATAAAATGCAATATATATCAAACTTAAATAGAAATAAAATGAAAAATGAAAATTGGTATTATATTGTTTATATGAAACTAAGACATTTCGCAACATTTATTTTAGGTATAAAAATACATTTATTGAAGGAATTGATATATGCCAGTAAAATGGTGTATTTTTAATTTCTTTCAATAAAAACACAATTGACGAAATTAAAAAAACAAATATTATAAAACTCTAAGCGGTGGATCACTCGGCTCATGGGTCGATGAAGAACGCAGCAAACTGTGCGTCATCGTGTGAACTGCAGGACACATGAACATCGACATTTTGAACGCATATCGCAGTCCATGCTGTTATGTACTTTAATTAATTTTATAGTGCTGCTTGGACTACATATGGTTGAGGGTTGTAAGACTATGCTAATTAAGTTGTTTATAAAATTTTTAAATAAAATTTATAAGCACATGGTATATTATTGGATAATTATTTATTATTCATAATATTAAAAAATATATGAAAAACATTAACTCACAATGGATGTGATAAACGAAGAAAAATATTTTCGTTTTCAATCAAATGATACTGAGAAATGTCTAGCATAAAAAATGTTGAAATATTTTTCATCTAGAATTGTCTCTTATTAATGATTAGAAATTCGAAAGCTATTGGAAATGTTATTGCTCTTCGTTGGTTCTTTATAATTATCGAATTTATAAAATGTTTTCTCATTATATTTAAAGAATTAATTAATAAAAAGTTATATACAACCTCAACTCATATGGGACTACCCCCTGAATTTAAGCATATTAATTAGGGGAGGAAAAGAAACTAACAAGGATTTTCTTAGTAGCGGCGAGCGAAAAGAAATCAGTTCAGCACTAAGTCACTTTGTCTATATGGCAAATGTGAGATGCAGTGTATGGAGCGTCAATATTCTAGTATGAGAAATTAACGATTTAAGTCCTTCTTAAATGAGGCCATTTACCCATAGAGGGTGCCAGGCCCGTATAACGTTAATGATTACTAGATGATGTTTCCAAAGAGTCGTGTTGCTTGATAGTGCAGCACTAAGTGGGTGGTAAACTCCATCTAAAACTAAATATAACCATGAGACCGATAGTAAACAAGTACCGTGAGGGAAAGTTGAAAAGAACTCTGAATAGAGAGTTAAACAGTACGTGAAACTGCTTAGAGGTTAAGCCCGATGAACCTGAATATCCATTATGGAAAATTCATCATTAAAATTGTAATATTTAAACAATATTATGATAATAGTGTGCATTTTTTCCATATAAGGACATTGTAATCTATTAACATACAAAATTTATCATAAAATATGGCTTATAGTTTAATCCAATTAAAATGCTTGCGTTTTAACACAGATTAAATGTCATTAATTTGATAAAGTGTTGATAGATTTATATGAATACAGTGCGTTAATTTTTCGGAATTATATAATGGCATAATTATCATTGATTTTTGTGTTTATTATAAGCACTTGTATGATTAACAATGCGAAAGATTCAGGATACCTTCGGGACCCGTCTTGAAACACGGACCAAGGAGTCTAACATATGTGCAAGTTATTGGGATATAAACCTAATAGCGTAATTAACTTGACTAATAATGGGATTAGTTTTTTAACTATTTATAGCTAATTAACACAATCCCGGGGCGTTCTATATAGTTATGTATAATGATATTTATATTATTTATGCCTCTAACTGGAACGTACCTTGAGCATATATGCTGTGACCCGAAAGATGGTGAACTATACTTGATCAGGTTGAAGTCAGGGGAAACCCTGATGGAAGACCGAAACAGTTCTGACGTGCAAATCGATTGTCAGAATTGAGTATAGGGGCGAAAGACCAATCGAACCATCTAGTAGCTGGTTCCTTCCGAAGTTTCCCTCAGGATAGCTGGTGCATTTTAATGTTATATAAAATAATCTTATCTGGTAAAGCGAATGATTAGAGGCCTTAGGGTCGAAACGATCTTAACCTATTCTCAAACTTTAAATGGGTAAGAACCTTAACTTTCTTGATATGAAGTTTAAGGTTATGATATAATGTGCCCAGTGGGCCACTTTTGGTAAGCAGAACTGGCGCTGTGGGATGAACCAAACGTAATGTTACGGTGCCCAAATTAACAACTCATGCAGATACCATGAAAGGCGTTGGTTGCTTAAAACAGCAGGACGGTGATCATGGAAGTCGAAATCCGCTAAGGAGTGTGTAACAACTCACCTGCCGAAGCAACTAGCCCTTAAAATGGATGGCGCTTAAGTTGTATACCTATACATTACCGCTAAAGTAGATGATTTATATTACTTGTAATATAAATTTTGAAACTTTAGTGAGTAGGAAGGTACAATGGTATGCGTAGAAGTGTTTGGCGTAAGCCTGCATGGAGCTGCCATTGGTACAGATCTTGGTGGTAGTAGCAAATAATCGAATGAGACCTTGGAGGACTGAAGTGGAGAAGGGTTTCGTGTGAACAGTGGTTGATCACGAGTTAGTCGGTCCTAAGTTCAAGGCGAAAGCCGAAAATTTTCAAGTAAAACAAAAAGCAAACTATTAAGAAACACAAATAATAATAAAAGGCAAAAATAATATACTTGAATAATTTTGAACGAAAGGGAATACGGTTCCAATTCCGTAACCTGTTGAGTATCCGTTTGTTATTAAATATGGGCCTCGTGCTCATCCTGGCAACAGGAACGACCATAAAGAAGCCGTCGAGAGATATCGGAAGAGTTTTCTTTTCTGTTTTATAGCCGTACTACCATGGAAGTCTTTCGCAGAGAGATATGGTAGATGGGCTAGAAGAGCATGACATATACTGTTGTGTCGATATTTTCTCCTCGGACCTTGAAAATTTATGGTGGGGACACGCAAACTTCTCAACAGGCCGTACCAATATCCGCAGCTGGTCTCCAAGGTGAAGAGTCTCTAGTCGATAGAATAATGTAGGTAAGGGAAGTCGGCAAATTAGATCCGTAACTTCGGGATAAGGATTGGCTCTGAAGATTGAGATAGTCGGGCTTGATTGGGAAACAATAACATGGTTTATGTGCTCGTTCTGGGTAAATAGAGTTTCTTTCATTTATGGAAGTTACTTGTTCCCCGGATAGTTTAGTTACGTAGCCAATTGTGGAACTTTCTTGCTAAAATTTTTAAGAATACTAATTGGGTCAAACCAATTAGTTCTTATTAATTATAACGATTATCAATTAACAATCAATTCAGAACTGGCACGGACTTGGGGAATCCGACTGTCTAATTAAAACAAAGCATTGTGATGGCCCTAGCGGGTGTTGACACAATGTGATTTCTGCCCAGTGCTCTGAATGTCAAAGTGAAGAAATTCAAGTAAGCGCGGGTCAACGGCGGGAGTAACTATGACTCTCTTAAGGTAGCCAAATGCCTCGTCATCTAATTAGTGACGCGCATGAATGGATTAACGAGATTCCTACTGTCCCTATCTACTCACAGTCGGTCTTGGAAAGTTTCGGTGAGCGGACGTGTTTTTCGTGCGCTCCTGTGTGATTTTTGATATCGGCTAAAATACGCGGAATTTAATTCCAAAAAGTGAATTCAGTCCTCAAGGGGTTTCAAAAGGAAGAATACGGTGCGTTTTTCGCGTTTGTGCGTTCTGTATTTGCGCGGAAAATCGCGTTTTTCGGCTGGAAATTTTCCATTGCGCCACGTGCGTTTTGGAAAAAGTGAGCGCGTCGCTCTCTGAGAGAGAGCAGTGCTGTGCCAAATCAGCTGTTAAACAGCTGTTTAGCGGGTGTGTGTCCCGGCTAACTGCTGGAGTTGCCACCTCGTTGACGGGAGTGTGTAACCGACTTTGGTGAGTAGTTTATACAAAAACCGAAAGCGTAAAATAGCTCCGCCAGATGGCGTCGGCTATCCCGAAAGGGGTCGCCAGCATGAGCGCTTCAGAAAGCGAGATGTCGGCGTCTAGCCGATCAAGCAGCGCAACGAGGGATGCAGGCAGAGGTCGCCGTAAAGGCAAGCGCGGCAAGGGTACGCCGCGTGATGCCTCGCAGGCTAAAGTTGCTGCTGTGCATGGAGCAACTGGCTGCCCGGAGCCGATGCTTGAGGAGACGCTCTCCTCATTGGAGGGGCAAGGAGCCTGATGCCGCTGGCAGCCATGGAGGCTGCTGAAATCTGCCGCGAAGCCTGCCACGAAGCCTGCCGCGTCAACCGCCGCAAAGACTGCTAAGGATGTTGCAGCTGGGATTGCCGCGAGGAGCGCCGCCATTCTGGCTGAGGCCAGCTTGGCGTCTGCTGCCTTGTCACGAGCTAGGGAAGCCCGCGTCGTTTCGGTAACGACGGCCGCCCATGCGACCGAAGTGCCGAAATCGAGCGCCACGAGTGTAGTCGCTGCCGGACACGCTGCCGTGCTACATGAGCTTTCCACAGCTCAGAAGATGGCTAGGCGTGGCATGCTCTTGATGAGCCACGAGCAAGCTAGCTGGATGTCTGAGGCCTTAAGTCGCTACGACGAACTAGTCGTGGCACTTATGTTGCGCTGCGGAGCACTGGAGTCCCGCCTGGCTATGCCGCCACCGGCTGCCCCCACGGTTGCCACATATGCAGCCACCGCTGCTTTGGGCACACACCTTGTTGCCCCTCGTGCGGTCCCAGTCGCCCCCGTTGCTGCCCCACGACCAGCGAAAATTCGCGAAACGTGGTCGGCAGTAGTGGCCTGCGACGACCCGGCGCTGTCAGGTAGACAGATTGCGGATAAAGTCCGTAAGGAAGTTGCTCCAGCCCTTGGAGTAAGGGTGCACGAGGTGCGCGAGCTGAAGCGAGGAGGTGCGATAATTCGCACGCCATCGCAGGTGGAGCTAACCAAAGTGGTTGCCTCCACTAAGTTCGCCGAGGTGGGCCTTAAAGTGGCCAAGAACCCCGCGGAGAAGGCGAGGGTGACGGTGTTCGATGTGGACACGTCCGTAGGACCTGAGGAGTTCATGATGGAGTTGAAGGAGAAGAACTTCGAGGATTTGCCCTTGAAGGACTTTCAAAAGGCGGTGCACCTGGCGACAAAGCCCTGGTCTGCAGCTGACGGTGCCACAGTCAACGTGGCACTGGAAGTAAACGACGAGGCGCTGGCTGTACTTGATGTAGGCAGGGTCTACATCAAGTGGTTCTCATACCGTTGCCGATCGCTGGTCCGCACCTATGCTTGCCATAGGTGTGTTGGATTTGACCACAAGGTGCAGAACTGCCGGTTCAAGGAGAACGTCTGCCGTCAGTGCGGAGAGAGCGGCCACACCGCAGCAAAGTGCACCAAACCGGTGGACTGCCGGAACTGCCGCCATAAAGGGCTGCCCTCAGGGCATTACATGCTCTCGGGTGCATGCCCGATATACGGCGCGGTGCTAGCGAGGGTGCAGGCTAGACACTAATATGTTTAGCCTCATCCAAGCGAATTGTGGTCGAAGCCGTGAGGCGGTCCCCGATCTTTCAGTTCGGATGAGAGAATCGGGGCATCTCTTTGCGCTGATCCAGGAGCCCTACGTGGACTACAGAGGAGAAATCGTCGGATTTCCTGCCGACATGCGTGTCTTTAAGGACACCAACAGCAAGGCTGCCATCGCTGTTGACGACCCAGATGCCATCTGCATGCCGATTGCACAACTGACAACGACGCTCGGAGTATGCGTGAGAGTCACGGGAAGATATGGCACAATCTTCTTGTGCTCCGTATACTGCCGTTTTGGAGCGGACATCAATCCCTACATCGGATACCTGGATGCGGTTCTGCTGCTGGCCAGCAGAAACCCAACTATCCTCGGCCTAGATGCGAACGCAGTATCCCCTATGTGGTTCAGCAAAATCCCAGATAACACTGGGACTAGCGAGAATCGCAGAAGGGGTCAGCTGCTAGCAGAGTGGGTACTTGGAAATCGAGCCGGAGTGCTCAACGTTGCCAGCCAGGAGTACACGTTTGATAACTACACTGAGCCCAGACGCCAGAGTGATATCGACGTGACCTTCGTCAATGATGCAGCCTGTACATGGGCAACGTACGACTGGAGAGTGATCCCGTGGGAATCGAGTGATCACAACATGATCAATGTTGAGATTACACCCGACCCAAGCAGTGCAATTGAGAACTTAGTTCTTGTACCGCAGTGGAAACTCTCCAGGGCGAATTGGCGAAGATTCGGAATAGGAATCAGGAGTGCAATCGAGGGAATACAGGACTTGGAATCGCCGTTGGACGACCGGATTTCTGCCCTACGCACTATTGTACAGGAAGTGTGCGATGGAGTGTTAGGACGCAGAAGACCGCGAGCTAGGGGAAAGGTAATATGGTGGACACCTGAACTGAATACCAAGCGCCAAGAGGTCAGGAGACTGAGGCGAAGGCTACAGGAAGCGCGCCGGGGTGGCACCGGTGACGCTGGGCAACTTGCTGCTGAACTGAGGCTTGCCTCAGGACAGTACAAGAAGCTCATCCTGGCGGTCAAGGAGAAAAACTGGCGAGACTTCGTGGGACAGAACAGAGATGACCCATGGGGGCACGTCTACCGTATCTGCCGAGGTCGCAAGAAGACAACCGAAATTGGGTGCCTTCGTTCGGGTGGTGAGCTTGTCGTAACATGGCACGACAGTGCAAGTGTGCTTCTTCGTAACTTTTTTCCAGTTGCGGAGATGACAGCACCAATCGCCATCCCGGACGTTGCCCCACCGGCCCTCGAAGCATTCGAGGTTGATGCATGCGTCGCCAGGCTGAAGAGCAGACGCTCTCCTGGCATGGACGGCATCACGGGCGGGATTGTCAAAGAGGTATGGCGTGCCATCCCTCAGCATCTAACAGAGCTGTACTCTCGCTGCCTTTCGGAAGGACACTTTCCTACCGAGTGGAAGCATCCGAGAGTGATACCTCTGGTGAAGGCGCCTGATAAGGACAGGAGTGATCCTGCCTCTTATCGAGGCATTTGCCTTTTGCCAGTGTTTGGAAAGGTACTTGAGGGAATCATGGTGAATCGGGTAAAGGACTTATTACCGGATAGATGCAGATGGCAATTTGGGTTTACCCCTGGACGCTGCGTGGAGGACGCCTGGAAGCACGTAACGAGTTCAGTTGCTGCCAGTACGGCGAAACATGTTCTCGGAATTTTCGTGGACTTTAAAGGTGCCTTTGACCATGTTGAATGGAGCGCAGTGCTCGATCGACTCATTGGCGTTGGCTGTCGAGAAATCCGCTTGTGGAACAGCTTTTTCTCCGGTCGACGCGCAAGCATCGTTAGCAGATATGAAGTAGCCACAGTCCCTGTCACACGGGGCTGCCCGCAAGGGTCTATTAGTGGTCCATTCATATGGAACCTACTGATGGATGTGCTGCTTCAGCGCTTGGAGACACATTGTGGCTTAAGTGCATATGCAGACGACTTACTTCTCCTTGTTGAAGGGAGGAGTCGTGATGACATCGAGCGGAAAGGGAACGGAGATGATGGAAATCGTCGGAGCCTGGGGAGCTGAAGTTGGAGTGAGTGTGTCGACCAGCAAGACGGCAATCATGTTGCTCAAAGGCAAATTAGACCCGAGGAGACCCCCTACGGTACGGCTGGCTGGAGCCAGCCTGCCGTACGTACAGGAATACCGGTACCTTGGTATCACAATTGGCGAGCGGTTGAGTTTCCTACCTCACATAGAGGTTTTGCGAGACCGACTGGCGGGTGTCACGGCAGCACTGGCACGTGTACTGCGGGTGGACTGGGGACTCAGCCCCCGCGCGAAGCGTGTTATCTACGCCGGTCTAATGACACCTTGCGTGCTATTTGGTGCCTCGGTTTGGTACAACAAGGTGAGTCGAGGCAAAGGCCGAGACCGTCTTTTATCGTGCCAAAGGTTAATCCTTTTAGGATGCCTACCGGTTTGCCGCACAGTGTCCACAGTGGCACTGCAGGTGCTTGCTGGTGCTCCTCCAATGGATTTGGATGCACACCGAAGTGCAATTAAATTCAAGCTCAGGAAAGGAGTGTCTCTAAGTGACAGCGACTGGCTTTCCGGACAGGACCTTTCGGAATTGGACTGGAACAGCAAAAAGGCGTTGTTAGACGAACGTCTGCTAAATGAGTGGCAGCTCAGATGGGATGGTGCGATACACGGTCGTGTGACGCACAAATTCTTCCCAGAGGCAGCGTTCGTTTACAATAGGAAAGACTTTGGTTTTACCCTAAGAGCCGGATTTTTGCTGACAGGACATGGGTCGCTGAACGCATTTCTGATGGGGAGAAGTCTCAGCAACACACCAGCATGCTCATGCGGTGGGGAGCTGGAAGACTGGCTGCACATTTTATGTGTTTGCCCCCTTTACGCGGACTTGCGCCATTTGGAGGCACTAGGCGTTGTACAGGAACAAGGCAGCTGGAATGTGACGGGAATAGTTGAGACCCCTGAAAGGATGCGTCTCCTAGGAACGTTCGCACAGGCAGTCTTCGAGAGGCGGAGGATGGATCCATCGAGGGAATAACCCCGGGGACACTGGACAGGACCGAATTTGCGGATGACGCGTTGCGGAGGAGGGGCTTTTAGCCTGCGGTGCCGTGTGGCTAGCGGCGAAGAATACTGCCACAGCTTGTCATTGCTTGTCGTAGGAGGCGACTAATATGGCACTGGGGCACCCTATCCGGGCTTGTCGGAGCCAAAGGGGGAGGGCCTACCGAGCCCTTAATTTCGGTACCACGGGTTGGGCAGTTCCAAGGCTGCCCATTGAGGTCGGCCCCCTTGTGGGAGTATCGTGGTGGCTGTGGTTGACACCCATATCGCGGGTAGAACTCTCGGGTTCGACGTGGAGTTGCGTTATACAACTCGGGTGCTGTGACCCATAGAGCAGTAGAGATTTTAGATGATCTCGCCCCTCAGCAAGGGGGAGTGTTTGCCCGACAAGTAAACACTCAAATTGACACCGGGGTGGTTGCTATGTACATAGCTATAGCTTCTAGTCCGGGGCGTTGGTCTGGCGCTTAACCTAGACACATGCACTATATATTCACTTGGAGGTGTGTTATGTGCTCACTTGTGGGTGCATGATATATCAACTTATGGGTATATTAGAGTGCCGTGGTTGTAATCCCTTCAGTGTGGAACACGCCACGTAAAATAAGTGTCGGAGAGATCTGATTTACACCTGTCCCTATCTACTATCTAGCGAAACCACAGCCAAGGGAACGGGCTTGGAATAATTAGCGGGGAAAGAAGACCCTTTTGAGCTTGACTCTAATCTGGCAGTGTAAGGAGACATAAGAGGTGTAGAATAAGTGGGAGATATTAGACCTCGGTTTGGTATCGCCAATGAAATACCACTACTCTTATTGTTTCCTTACTTACTTGATTAAATGGAACGTGTATCATTTCCTAGCCATTATACGGATATATTTATTATATCTTATGGTATTGGGTTTTGATGCAAGCTTCTTGATCAAAGTATCACGAGTTTGTTATATAATCGCAAACAAATTCTTTAATAAAAGGAGTGCATTTATGTATTTTTGATTTGAAAATTTGGTATAACTCCAATTACTCAGGTATGATCCAATTCAAGGACATTGCCAGGTAGGGAGTTTGACTGGGGCGGTACATCTCTCAAATAATAACGGAGGTGTCCCAAGGCCAGCTCAGTGCGGACAGAAACCACACATAGAGCAAAAGGGCAAATGCTGACTTGATCTCGGTGTTCAGTACACACAGGGACAGCAAAAGCTCGGCCTATCGATCCTTTTGGTTTAAAGAGTTTTTAACAAGAGGTGTCAGAAAAGTTACCATAGGGATAACTGGCTTGTGGCGGCCAAGCGTTCATAGCGACGTCGCTTTTTGATCCTTCGATGTCGGCTCTTCCTATCATTGTGAAGCAAAATTCACCAAGCGTTGGATTGTTCACCCATGCAAGGGAACGTGAGCTGGGTTTAGACCGTCGTGAGACAGGTTAGTTTTACCCTACTAATGACAAAACGTTGTTGCGACAGCATTCCTGCGTAGTACGAGAGGAACCGCAGGTACGGACCAATGGCACAATACTTGTTCGAGCGAACAGTGGTATGACGCTACGTCCGTTGGATTATGCCTGAACGCCTCTAAGGTCGTATCCGTGCTGGACTGCAATGATAAATAAGGGGCAATTTGCATTGTATGGCTTTCTAAACCATTTAAAGTTTATAATTTATTTTATGAACGACAATGGATGTGATGCCAATGTAATTTGTAACATAGTAAATTGGGAGGATCTTCGATCACCTGATGCCGCGCTAGTTACATATAAAAACATTATTTAATACAATGACAAAGCCTAGAATCAATTGTAAACGACTTTTGTAACAGGCAAGGTGTTGTAAGTGGTTGAGCAGCTGCCATACTGCGATCCACTGAAGCTTATCCTTTGCTTGATGATTCGATAATAAATATATATATATATAATATATAACATAATCAATTTAAATTATCATCATATATGTTTGATAGTTTTTGTTGTTATATATTATTTATATATTTTATTAGGAGGAGGAGGTTAAATATGATATGGATTAGATATAACCTAATTAAACAGGTAGCCAAATGCATCGTCATCTTAATAGTGACGCGAATGTGTGATATTATATATCTTAAGAGTATAAGTCACATACAGTAGCCTAATGTTCTATCGTCATCTATTTAGTGACGCAGATATAAATTGTCAAAATATAATAAGTCTTGCTTGATAGCAAAACTTATGTCTCTTATTAAAGGCAAATGAAATGATATCTATGCATATTAAAGAAGAAAGAATTATAAAGCCATATAAATAAACATATTTTAATATGAAAAATATGAATCTAAAAACTACACAAGTCTTTTTTGGTAGCCAAATGAATCGTCATCTACTTAGTGACGCATATAATAAAATGTCAAATTAAAAGAGTCTTACTACAAGTCTTTTTTGGTAGCCAAATGAATCGTCATTTACTTAGTGACGCATATAATAAAATGTCAAATTAAAAGAGTCTTACTACAAGTCCCTTTATTAAAGGCGGCAAATTAAACGGTATATATATTTATTTTAAATATATATATACAATTTGAAAAAAAACTAAAACGAAAAATTGCATACATATTAAAAAGACTTTTAATATGAAAAATACGAGCCTAAAAACTACAAGTCACTTATGGTAGCCAAATGCATCGTCATCTTAATAGTGACGCGAATGTGAAAACAAATGCCGAGTGCTGAAGTTCCAGGTAAGAGCTTAGATATTATATATCTTAGGACTATAAGTCACATACAGTAGCCAAATGAATCGTCATCTATTTAGTGACGCAGATATAAATTGTCAAAATATAATAAGTCTTGCTTGATAGCAAAACTAATGTCTCTTATTAAAGGCAAATGAAATGATATCTATGCATATTAAATAAGAAGAAAGAATTATTAATACAAGTCATTTTTGGTAGCCAAATGAATCGTCATCTTACTTAGTGACGCATATAAACAAATCTCAAATTAAAAGAGTCTTATTTATATTATAAATATATACAAATATACAAAAAAAAATGTTCCATATGAAAAATTTGAGTCTAAAAACTACAAGTCCCTTATGGTTGCCAAATGGAATCGTCATCTACTTAGTGACGCTGATAAAAAATTGTCAAAGTAACAAGATTTACTAAAAGTTTCGAATTAATAAATGAAATGAATATGAAATGAAATGAAATGAAATGGAATGGAATGGAATGGAATGAAATGAAATGAAATGAAATTTAATATATTTAATATTAAAAAAATATATCTATATTCATTTGGGTAAATTGAGAATATCCATACAATGGATTGCTTATAGTAAAGCAACAAAATATATGGGTATTTCTCAGAACATATAATATTAATATGATTTTGTGAATTCCTATAATAAATAACATTCATATATATGAAAATGTTATCATATATCAATATTATTGATATATTATATATGGAATGTATGGAAAATATAAAATTTTTTTTTTCTTTTCTTCAAAAAAAGAGGGAAAAAAAAAAAAAAAGGAGACTTTTAGTACTGTAAACACGCAGTTTAAAGACGGCGTGTCCAAAAACATATATAGGGTAGTGCCTGTTGGCTGGCAACCAAATATATGGGTATTTCTCAGAACATATATAATTAATATTATATTGTGAATACCTATAATAAATAACATTCATATATATGAAAATGTTGTAATAAATCAATATTATTGATATAATATATATGAAATGTATGGAAAATATAAAATATTCCTTCAATTTCCTCAAGTATATGGAGGAAATTCATATGAAGGGAGACTTTTAGTACTGTAAACATGCAGTTTAAAGACGGCGTGTCCAAAAACATATATAGGGTAGTGCCTGTTGGCTGGCAACCAAATATATGGGTATTTCTCAGAACATATATAATTAATATTATATTGTGAATACCTATAATAAATAACATTCATATATATGAAAATGTTGTAATAAATCAATATTATTGATATAATATATATGAAATGTATGGAAAATGTGAAACATATCGATATTGATCAATATTAGTTGAGATATCCCATATGTTGGGTGGCAAATAGAATTGAAAATACCCGATTTCAAGACAACGTGTCGAAAAACACATATAGGATGGTCAGTGGTTGTCCATCTATAGTTGAACAAAATTTATGATATCCATATAATTTTGTCAATTTAATAGCAAAATTAAATATTTTCCGTATGTTTTGTATCTTGATTCTTGCGAATACGAGACTTGGCTTGATACGGTTAATATTAAGTGTCATCACTTTTTAGATAATAATGTTGAAAACGAAAGCCAAGGTTGTATATATTATTATATGGCAACAATTGTTTTCCGACCTTTATCGTTAATCTAATTCAGGCTAATGTTATTATTAGTGCTGTTGTTATATATATTATATATATATTATAAATGTTTCATATGCGCTCGGTTTTATGTGATATATTACCAGAGAGTTATATGGAAATGATAGATTTTAAATTTATCATAAAAATACAAATGATTTAACTCAATATTTATATTGGTTAATCAAAAATAATTGGTACATGTGTGAAATATATATGTATGGCGAAATAAAATGATATTTTAAAATGAAATATGTAAATATGAATTATATTATAGAATTATATATGAAAAAATTCTAGTTACTGTGGGCAAACGTGGCGTGTAACAAATATAAAGAATTTTAAAACGATTATGAAGCTAAACAAAGATAGCCATATTCGTATCAAGATTATTTTCCTCCCTCCTAAATGCAATTTAAAGAAAAATACTCTATAATAAATTTTGTATTACTAATTTCTATTTTAAAAAAATATGAAAGTAATATGAATTAAAAACATTATTCTGGTTGATCCTGCCAGTAGTTATATGCTTGTCTCAAAGATTAAGCCATGCATGTCTAAGTACACACGAATTAAAAGTGAAACCGCAAAAGGCTCATTATATCAGTTATGGTTCCTTAGATCGTTAACAGTTACTTGGATAACTGTGGTAATTCTAGAGCTAATACATGCAATTAAAACATGAACCTTATGGGACATGTGCTTTTATTAGGCTAAAACCAAGCGATCGCAAGATCGTTATACTGGTTGAACTCTAGATAACATGCAGATCGTATGGTCTTGTACCGACGACAGATCTTTCAAATGTCTGCCCTATCAACTTTTGATGGTAGTATCTAGGACTACCATGGTTGCAACGGGTAACGGGGAATCAGGGTTCGATTCCGGAGAGGGAGCCTGAGAAACGGCTACCACATCTAAGGAAGGCAGCAGGCGCGTAAATTACCCACTCCCAGCTCGGGGAGGTAGTGACGAAAAATAACAATACAGGACTCATATCCGAGGCCCTGTAATTGGAATGAGTACACTTTAAATCCTTTAACAAGGACCAATTGGAGGGCAAGTCTGGTGCCAGCAGCCGCGGTAATTCCAGCTCCAATAGCGTATATTAAAGTTGTTGCGGTTAAAACGTTCGTAGTTGAACTTGTGCTTCATACGGGTAGTACAACTTACAATTGTGGTTAGTACTATACCTTTATGTATGTAAGCGTATTACCGGTGGAGTTCTTATATATGTTTAAATACTTGTATTTTTTCATATGTTCCTCCTATTTAAAAACCTGCATTAGTGCTCTTAAACGAGTGTTATTGTGGGCCGGTACAATTACTTTGAACAAATTAGAGTGCTTAAAGCAGGCTTCAAATGCCTGAATATTCTGTGCATGGGATAATGAAATAAGACCTCTGTTCTGCTTTCATTGGTTTTCAGATCAAGAGGTAATGATTAATAGAAGCAGTTTGGGGGCATTAGTATTACGACGCGAGAGGTGAAATTCTTGGACCGTCGTAAGACTAACTTAAGCGAAAGCATTTGCCAAAGATGTTTTCATTAATCAAGAACGAAAGTTAGAGGTTCGAAGGCGATCAGATACCGCCCTAGTTCTAACCATAAACGATGCCAGCTAGCAATTGGGTGTAGCTACTTTTATGGCTCTCTCAGTCGCTTCCCGGGAAACCAAAGCTTTTGGGCTCCGGGGGAAGTATGGTTGCAAAGCTGAAACTTAAAGGAATTGACGGAAGGGCACCACCAGGAGTGGAGCCTGCGGCTTAATTTGACTCAACACGGGAAAACTTACCAGGTCCGAACATAAGTGTGTAAGACAGATTGATAGCTCTTTCTCGAATCTATGGGTGGTGGTGCATGGCCGTTCTTAGTTCGTGGAGTGATTTGTCTGGTTAATTCCGATAACGAACGAGACTCAAATATATTAAATAGATATCTTCAGGATTATGGTGTTGAAGCTTATATAGCCTTCATTCATGGTGGCAGTAAAATGTTTATTGTGTTTGAATGTGTTTATATAAGTGGAGCCGTACCTGTTGGTTTGTCCCATTATAAGGACACTAGCTTCTTAAATGGACAAATTGCGTCTAGCAATAATGAGATTGAGCAATAACAGGTCTGTGATGCCCTTAGATGTCCTGGGCTGCACGCGCGCTACAATGAAAGTATCAACGTGTATTTCCTAGACCGAGAGGTCCGGGTAAACCGCTGAACCACTTTCATGCTTGGGATTGTGAACTGAAACTGTTCACATGAACTTGGAATTCCCAGTAAGTGTGAGTCATTAACTCGCATTGATTACGTCCCTGCCCTTTGTACACACCGCCCGTCGCTACTACCGATTGAATTATTTAGTGAGGTCTCCGGACGTGATCACTGTGACGCCTTGCGTGTTACGGTTGTTTCGCAAAAGTTGACCGAACTTGATTATTTAGAGGAAGTAAAAGTCGTAACAAGGTTTCCGTAGGTGAACCTGCGGAAGGATCATTATTGTATAATATCTTTACCGTTAACACAAAATTTTGTATTATTTAATAATACAAAAAAAAAATAAATTTGCCAAAAAATATATTATATTATATAATCTATATATATATATATATATAAATATGTCAAAAAATATATCAAAAATATCTTATCTAATTTAAAGCGTTTTAATGAAAGAAAAAGTATAGTCCTATGGACTTAAATAGCTCGAGCAAATGGTGTCCAATGCCGAGTAATTATTATGAGATATCAATTACGAGTCGTGGGCGGAGGCTCTGATGTCCATAAAATAAAAATCGACCTGGCCAATCGATTAGAGATACAGATAGATAGAAGATATATATACGATATGTTAAATATATAATATATAATAGAATATAATATAATTACTTTGTGTGTATATGGACCATAATATACACGCGTTGCGCATATGTATTGTTCATCTAAGTTATGGGCATACATTGGTTAATGCAACAACCTAAAATATATAATGTTGTACCCGGTTAATAATCAGGTTAATGTTTTATATAAAATGCAATATATATCAAACTTAAATAGAAATAAAATGAAAAATGAAAATTGGTATTATATTGTTTATATGAAACTAAGACATTTCGCAACATTTATTTTAGGTATAAAAATACATTTATTGAAGGAATTGATATATGCCAGTAAAATGGTGTATTTTTAATTTCTTTCAATAAAAACACAATTGACGAAATTAAAAAAACAAATATTATAAAACTCTAAGCGGTGGATCACTCGGCTCATGGGTCGATGAAGAACGCAGCAAACTGTGCGTCATCGTGTGAACTGCAGGACACATGAACATCGACATTTTGAACGCATATCGCAGTCCATGCTGTTATGTACTTTAATTAATTTTATAGTGCTGCTTGGACTACATATGGTTGAGGGTTGTAAGACTATGCTAATTAAGTTGTTTATAAAATTTTTAAATAAAATTTATAAGCACATGGTATATTATTGGATAATTATTTATTATTCATAATATTAAAAAATATATGAAAAACATTAACTCACAATGGATGTGATAAACGAAGAAAAATATTTTCGTTTTCAATCAAATGATACTGAGAAATGTCTAGCATAAAAAATGTTGAAATATTTTTCATCTAGAATTGTCTCTTATTAATGATTAGAAATTCGAAAGCTATTGGAAATGTTATTGCTCTTCGTTGGTTCTTTATAATTATCGAATTTATAAAATGTTTTCTCATTATATTTAAAGAATTAATTAATAAAAAGTTATATACAACCTCAACTCATATGGGACTACCCCCTGAATTTAAGCATATTAATTAGGGGAGGAAAAGAAACTAACAAGGATTTTCTTAGTAGCGGCGAGCGAAAAGAAATCAGTTCAGCACTAAGTCACTTTGTCTATATGGCAAATGTGAGATGCAGTGTATGGAGCGTCAATATTCTAGTATGAGAAATTAACGATTTAAGTCCTTCTTAAATGAGGCCATTTACCCATAGAGGGTGCCAGGCCCGTATAACGTTAATGATTACTAGATGATGTTTCCAAAGAGTCGTGTTGCTTGATAGTGCAGCACTAAGTGGGTGGTAAACTCCATCTAAAACTAAATATAACCATGAGACCGATAGTAAACAAGTACCGTGAGGGAAAGTTGAAAAGAACTCTGAATAGAGAGTTAAACAGTACGTGAAACTGCTTAGAGGTTAAGCCCGATGAACCTGAATATCCATTATGGAAAATTCATCATTAAAATTGTAATATTTAAACAATATTATGATAATAGTGTGCATTTTTTCCATATAAGGACATTGTAATCTATTAACATACAAAATTTATCATAAAATATGGCTTATAGTTTAATCCAATTAAAATGCTTGCGTTTTAACACAGATTAAATGTCATTAATTTGATAAAGTGTTGATAGATTTATATGAATACAGTGCGTTAATTTTTCGGAATTATATAATGGCATAATTATCATTGATTTTTGTGTTTATTATAAGCACTTGTATGATTAACAATGCGAAAGATTCAGGATACCTTCGGGACCCGTCTTGAAACACGGACCAAGGAGTCTAACATATGTGCAAGTTATTGGGATATAAACCTAATAGCGTAATTAACTTGACTAATAATGGGATTAGTTTTTTAACTATTTATAGCTAATTAACACAATCCCGGGGCGTTCTATATAGTTATGTATAATGATATTTATATTATTTATGCCTCTAACTGGAACGTACCTTGAGCATATATGCTGTGACCCGAAAGATGGTGAACTATACTTGATCAGGTTGAAGTCAGGGGAAACCCTGATGGAAGACCGAAACAGTTCTGACGTGCAAATCGATTGTCAGAATTGAGTATAGGGGCGAAAGACCAATCGAACCATCTAGTAGCTGGTTCCTTCCGAAGTTTCCCTCAGGATAGCTGGTGCATTTTAATGTTATATAAAATAATCTTATCTGGTAAAGCGAATGATTAGAGGCCTTAGGGTCGAAACGATCTTAACCTATTCTCAAACTTTAAATGGGTAAGAACCTTAACTTTCTTGATATGAAGTTTAAGGTTATGATATAATGTGCCCAGTGGGCCACTTTTGGTAAGCAGAACTGGCGCTGTGGGATGAACCAAACGTAATGTTACGGTGCCCAAATTAACAACTCATGCAGATACCATGAAAGGCGTTGGTTGCTTAAAACAGCAGGACGGTGATCATGGAAGTCGAAATCCGCTAAGGAGTGTGTAACAACTCACCTGCCGAAGCAACTAGCCCTTAAAATGGATGGCGCTTAAGTTGTATACCTATACATTACCGCTAAAGTAGATGATTTATATTACTTGTAATATAAATTTTGAAACTTTAGTGAGTAGGAAGGTACAATGGTATGCGTAGAAGTGTTTGGCGTAAGCCTGCATGGAGCTGCCATTGGTACAGATCTTGGTGGTAGTAGCAAATAATCGAATGAGACCTTGGAGGACTGAAGTGGAGAAGGGTTTCGTGTGAACAGTGGTTGATCACGAGTTAGTCGGTCCTAAGTTCAAGGCGAAAGCCGAAAATTTTCAAGTAAAACAAAAAGCAAACTATTAAGAAACACAAATAATAATAAAAGGCAAAAATAATATACTTGAATAATTTTGAACGAAAGGGAATACGGTTCCAATTCCGTAACCTGTTGAGTATCCGTTTGTTATTAAATATGGGCCTCGTGCTCATCCTGGCAACAGGAACGACCATAAAGAAGCCGTCGAGAGATATCGGAAGAGTTTTCTTTTCTGTTTTATAGCCGTACTACCATGGAAGTCTTTCGCAGAGAGATATGGTAGATGGGCTAGAAGAGCATGACATATACTGTTGTGTCGATATTTTCTCCTCGGACCTTGAAAATTTATGGTGGGGACACGCAAACTTCTCAACAGGCCGTACCAATATCCGCAGCTGGTCTCCAAGGTGAAGAGTCTCTAGTCGATAGAATAATGTAGGTAAGGGAAGTCGGCAAATTAGATCCGTAACTTCGGGATAAGGATTGGCTCTGAAGATTGAGATAGTCGGGCTTGATTGGGAAACAATAACATGGTTTATGTGCTCGTTCTGGGTAAATAGAGTTTCTTTCATTTATGGAAGTTACTTGTTCCCCGGATAGTTTAGTTACGTAGCCAATTGTGGAACTTTCTTGCTAAAATTTTTAAGAATACTAATTGGGTCAAACCAATTAGTTCTTATTAATTATAACGATTATCAATTAACAATCAATTCAGAACTGGCACGGACTTGGGGAATCCGACTGTCTAATTAAAACAAAGCATTGTGATGGCCCTAGCGGGTGTTGACACAATGTGATTTCTGCCCAGTGCTCTGAATGTCAAAGTGAAGAAATTCAAGTAAGCGCGGGTCAACGGCGGGAGTAACTATGACTCTCTTAAGGTAGCCAAATGCCTCGTCATCTAATTAGTGACGCGCATGAATGGATTAACGAGATTCCTACTGTCCCTATCTACTATCTAGCGAAACCACAGCCAAGGGAACGGGCTTGGAATAATTAGCGGGGAAAGAAGACCCTTTTGAGCTTGACTCTAATCTGGCAGTGTAAGGAGACATAAGAGGTGTAGAATAAGTGGGAGATATTAGACCTCGGTTTGGTATCGCCAATGAAATACCACTACTCTTATTGTTTCCTTACTTACTTGATTAAATGGAACGTGTATCATTTCCTAGCCATTATACGGATATATTTATTATATCTTATGGTATTGGGTTTTGATGCAAGCTTCTTGATCAAAGTATCACGAGTTTGTTATATAATCGCAAACAAATTCTTTAATAAAAGGAGTGCATTTATGTATTTTTGATTTGAAAATTTGGTATAACTCCAATTACTCAGGTATGATCCAATTCAAGGACATTGCCAGGTAGGGAGTTTGACTGGGGCGGTACATCTCTCAAATAATAACGGAGGTGTCCCAAGGCCAGCTCAGTGCGGACAGAAACCACACATAGAGCAAAAGGGCAAATGCTGACTTGATCTCGGTGTTCAGTACACACAGGGACAGCAAAAGCTCGGCCTATCGATCCTTTTGGTTTAAAGAGTTTTTAACAAGAGGTGTCAGAAAAGTTACCATAGGGATAACTGGCTTGTGGCGGCCAAGCGTTCATAGCGACGTCGCTTTTTGATCCTTCGATGTCGGCTCTTCCTATCATTGTGAAGCAAAATTCACCAAGCGTTGGATTGTTCACCCATGCAAGGGAACGTGAGCTGGGTTTAGACCGTCGTGAGACAGGTTAGTTTTACCCTACTAATGACAAAACGTTGTTGCGACAGCATTCCTGCGTAGTACGAGAGGAACCGCAGGTACGGACCAATGGCACAATACTTGTTCGAGCGAACAGTGGTATGACGCTACGTCCGTTGGATTATGCCTGAACGCCTCTAAGGTCGTATCCGTGCTGGACTGCAATGATAAATAAGGGGCAATTTGCATTGTATGGCTTTCTAAACCATTTAAAGTTTATAATTTATTTTATGAACGACAATGGATGTGATGCCAATGTAATTTGTAACATAGTAAATTGGGAGGATCTTCGATCACCTGATGCCGCGCTAGTTACATATAAAAACATTATTTAATACAATGACAAAGCCTAGAATCAATTGTAAACGACTTTTGTAACAGGCAAGGTGTTGTAAGTGGTTGAGCAGCTGCCATACTGCGATCCACTGAAGCTTATCCTTTGCTTGATGATTCGATAATAAATATATATATATATAATATATAACATAATCAATTTAAATTATCATCATATATGTTTGATAGTTTTTGTTGTTATATATTATTTATATATTTTATTAGGAGGAGGAGGTTAAATATGATATGGATTAGATATAACCTAATTAAACAGGTAGCCAAATGCATCGTCATCTTAATAGTCAGTCGCGATCGAACTCTCGTTGAGTACAGACGTGCCTACGGACCGCCGCGAACGCGAACACGCGAACAAAGCAAACAAGACAAATCGTCAACAACATCATAACATCCGATACAACAACCGTTACGGTGTCAGCCAGCTGCGCTGTGATTGGCCACTGCTATCGCGTGATCAAGCCACAGCGTGAACTTTTTGCGTGCAGGTGCATAAGCACCGGTACACATACACACACTCACACGCAAGCGCCTGTGCGTGTTATCTTTTCGTGCTACTGTTTAACCAACAACAACAACACAGCCAAGCGCAAACAGTTTAAGCTTGCCTTACAGGCAGCTTACTCGTTCCCCCCCCCCCCCTCTCTCCTCACCCTTGCCATGGATTGGCAAGCTGCGCCTAGTGACAGGCTGTCAAGCAAGACAGGCAACAACAACAACAAGAGGAAGAAGAAGAACTCTTCAGGAGACGACTCGGACTCCTCTGGATCTCTCGAATCTGGGGAAATTAAGCGCAAACCTGTACGGAAAACTACTCAACTCGCAGCATCGGTCTTGCCTGAGGGACCAAGCACCAGCAAAGCAGCAAGGGCGGCCCTGTACAGTAACAGGTTTGCAGCACTTTCTTCTGATGACGATGATGAAGAGGTAGAGGACAACGAGGAATATACGCCCACAGACGAGGAGCTGAAGATGGAACTGGACAAGGTAATGAAATCCACAATCAAAAAGCGAGTCGATGAGCCCAAGGTAATCAGACCACCCCCGATATTTATACCTGATGTGACCAACTTCAAAGCCCTGACCAAATCAATTGCTACCGTCCTCGGCAATAACGTTGAGGTCACATACAAGGCGACCAGGAATAACAATGTCAGAGTCATGACTCAGGATAAGGCAAGTTACTCCGCCCTGAAGGAATTCCTCAATGAGAACAACAAGCGATACCACACGTTCCAGCCCCGTGATGAACGCGCCTACCGCATTGTCATTAAAGGCCTCCACTACTCCACCGAGCTAGATGACATCAAAGCAGGACTTCAAAGCCAAGGGCACAAGGTGAGAGATCTGTACAACCTCACCCAAAAAGTCACCAAGAAGCCACTTAACATTTTCTTTGTAAATCTCGAGCCGGCTAACAACAACAAAGAGGCCTACCAGGTTAAGCGTCTCTGCAGCTCAGTGGTGACCATAGAGCCCCCAATAAAATTTAATGATGTGCCCCAGTGCTATCGCTGTCAGGGGTTCGGGCACACTCAGAGGTACTGCCATCTAGAGGAGAGATGTGTTAAATGCGGAGCCGGTCACTCCTCGACGGACTGCACTAAGATCGGTAGCGAACCAGCGTACTGCCTGCACTGCCAAGGCCCACATCCTGCATCCTACAAAGGCTGCCCTGCGTATAAGAAGGCCAAAAGTCTGCAAGCTCCTAGGCAGCCAGCCCCTAGGGCCCAACAACCCGCCAAATCTCGCATGGTTGACCCCTCTATCAGCTTTGCCAACGTGGCAAGGAATTCTGTAGCCCCCGAGAAGCCCCAGCAGCAAGCTCCACCTGAAGCCACCCAAGACTACATGATGGCAGCTATGATGTCACGTATGGAAGGTCTGTTGGAAAAGATGATGGACCGGATATTCAAGCAAATGACGGAGATGTTCACCTCCATCCTTGCCAAGGTCTGCAAATAGGCCTGCGAATAGTTCTTTGGAACGCGAACGGCCTGATAAGTAGCAGGCCAGAGGTGGAACATTTTGTCCACACCAATAACATAGACATACTCCTCATATCCGAAACCCATTTTACCAGCAGATCCTACTTCAGGCTTCACGGCTACGACCTTGTTCACGCTGACCATCCCAACGGCAGTGCACGCGGCGGAGCGGCTATATTGATAAAATCAGGGATAAAATTCAATGAGCTGGCTACCCTGCAAGAAGACTGGGTTCAGTGCGCCAAAATAAACCTCCCCAGCCCTCTGGGAGATCTAACCATTGCTGCAGCGTACCTCCCTCCCAGACACAGGGTGTCCGAAGAACAATTCGAACTACTGCTGAGTAGTTTGGGTAACAGATTTTTAATTGGAGGTGACTTTAACGCAAAACACCAATGGTGGGGATCTCGGATTAACAACCCTAAAGGTCGTGGCCTGCTTCGATGCATGCAGCGAAACGGCATAGATTGCCACAGTACTGGTGAGCCCACTTATTGGCCTACTGACGCATCGAAGCTCCCAGACATCTTGGATATTGCCCTCTCCAAAGGCTTTGATCGCTCCAAAGTCTCGTGCTCTTCTAATGCGGACCTCTTTTCTGATCACAGCGCAGTTGAACTGCGACTAAATCTTCCGGCAATCAGGAAAGGTTCGCGGACCAGAATGATTAGAAAGAGTACGTGTCCGGCTGCCTATAAAGCATGGATGACGGAGAACATCGACCCTCTTCAAGAGCTCACTACCACCGAGCATATTGATGCTGCCATCATAGAGCTGACGCAGCAGATGTGCAACGCTGCTACACATGCATCGCCGAGAATCCCCACCACACCTAAACCTCCCACTAAGGATCTGCATCTCTGGTCTCCTGATGTTGCTGCACTGGTTGCAGAAAAGAGGCGGCTACGAAGAGTCTGGTTTCTGTCCAGAAACCCGAGGGATAAGTGCGCCTTTAATAGAGCCGCTAAGCAGCTAAAGGAAGATCTACTCAGGCTCAGGCAGAGCGCGTTTGAGGAATTCCTGGCCAACGTCGAACCTGGCGATCCGCAGCATAATCTCTGGCGAGTCACTAGACACATAAAGCGGCCAACACGACGGGCTGCTCCTGTCAAACGTGCTAATGGAGACTGGTGTCGCACCGAATTGGATCAAGCCGAGGCGTTTGCTGAGCACCTGCGTTCGACTTTCACGCCAAATATAAGGTGCAGTGAGCTTGACATCGCTGAAACTGATCGTGTCCTTGCCAGCAGCATCAATGATGACAGCAGTAGAACCACGTTGGACCATGTAACCGCTGAAGAGATCGAACTGGAGGTGAAAGAGCTAAAAACAAACAAATCGCCTGGCGCTGATGGCATTGAAGCGCTTGCTATCAAGCTCCTTCCAGCTCCTTGCTTTCAAATGCTGGCCAACACCTTCAACAGATGCTTCCAACTGGGTCATTTTCCAACCCCATGGAAAACAGCAGAGGTAATCATGATCCACAAACCCGGTAAGCCTGAAGCAAACCTTGCATCATATCGTCCGATCAGTTTGCTGGCGATACTCTCCAAAATACTTGAAAGAGTATTTTTGCGTAGAGTGTTGCCAGTTCTGGATGAGGCTGAACTGATCCCGGATCATCAGTTTGGCTTCAGGCGTTCCCACTCCACACCGGAACAGTGCCATCGTCTGGTTCGAGCCATCCTTAAAGCGTTTGAGGAAAGGAAATACTGCTGTGCTGTTCTGCTGGATGTTAAGCTGGCTTTTGACCGCGTCTGGCACCCTGGGCTGCTGCAGAAAATCAAGAGTATTCTACCACACTCCCACTACGCCTTCGTCCGCTCGTACCTTGAGGGCAGGACCTTTTACGTTAGATGCGGCGAGACTAGGTCGACCACTAAGGACATCAAAGCCGGGGTACCTCAAGGCAGCGTATTGGGGCCTGTGCTTTATACGATTTTCACGGCGGACCTACCCATCACAGTTCCAAATGGTCTCATTGTCGCCACCTACGCGGACGATACTGCCTTCCTCGCCACTGCAGATCTCCCTCAGGAAGCCTCGAGTATTCTGCAGAGGCAGTTAAATGCCCTCGAGCCCTGGCTACGTAGGTGGAACATCACTGTGAACGCCGAGAAATCCACACAGACTACGTTCGCGCTACGACCCGGGAACTGCCCGCCTGTTAGCCTCAATGGGGAGGCCATCCCCGATGACCCTACACCAAAGTACTTGGGTATGACACTCGACAGGCGGCTGACATGGCGCGCCCATATTCTGCGCAAAAGGAAACTGGTGGTGGATAGATTGCGTCAGTATCAGTGGCTGATTGGGAGGCGATCTAAGCTAAGAGTAAATTTTAAGCTCCTTGTTTACAAGACCATCATCAAGCCAATCTGGACTTACGGCATCCAGTTGTGGGGTACTGCCAGTACGACAAACCGTAAGGCAATCCAAAGGGTACAGAACAAGGCTCTGCGGATGGTCTCGGGTGCCCACCCGTTCCACGACAACCAGACCATTCACGAGGTACTTGGCGTCCCTTGGGTCACGGAGGAAATAAAAAAGTTCAGCCAAAAATACGTAAATAGGCTGTACAACCATCCCAACGTCCTTGCCATCGACATCCTGGACAACAGCCAAATTAGAAGAAGACTCCGGAGAACCCACCCGTTGGACCTCGTACTGGACTAGGATCTGCAGTTAATTCCCTCTGTTATTTGTTATTTGATACTATATGAAATTTATCTATTGTAAAATGTGAATGTATTATCCCTAAAATTTAATTATTGTCTAATTTGGACAGATTTTAAATAAATAATATGATTATGAAAAAAAAAAAAAAAAAAAAAAAAAATCTTACTTAGTGACGCATATAAACAAATCTCAAATTAAAAGAGTCTTATTTATATTATAAATATATACAAATATACAAAAAAAAATGTTCCATATGAAAAATTTGAGTCTAAAAACTACAAGTCCCTTATGGTTGCCAAATGGAATCGTCATCTACTTAGTGACGCTGATAAAAAATTGTCAAAGTAACAAGATTTACTAAAAGTTTCGAATTAATAAATGAAATGAATATGAAATGAAATGAAATGAAATGGAATGGAATGGAATGAAATGAAATGAAATGAAATTTAATATATTTAATATTAAAAAAATATATCTATATTCATTTGGGTAAATTGAGAATATCCATACAATGGATTGCTTATAGTAAAGCAACAAAATATATGGGTATTTCTCAGAACATATAATATTAATATGATTTTGTGAATTCCTATAATAAATAACATTCATATATATGAAAATGTTATCATATATCAATATTATTGATATATTATATATGGAATGTATGGAAAATATAAAATATTCCTTCAATTTCCTCAAGCATATGGAGGAAATTCATATGAAGGCAGACTTTTAGTACTGTAAACACGCAGTTTAAAGACGGCGTGTCCAAAAACATATATAGGGTAGTGCCTGTTGGCTGGCAACCAAATATATGGGTATTTCTCAGAACATATAAAATTAATATTATATTGTGAATACCTATAATAAATAACATTCATATATATGAAAATGTTGTAATATATCAATATTATTGATATATTATATATGAAATGTATGGAAAATATAAAATATTCCTTCAATTTCCTCAAGTATATGGAGGAAATTCATATGAAGGGAGACTTTTAGTACTGTAAACATGCAGTTTAAAGACGGCGTGTCCAAAAACATATATAGGGTAGTGCCTGTTGGCTGGCAACCAAATATATGGGTATTTCTCAGAACATATAAAATTAATATTATATTGTGAATACCTATAATAAATAACATTCATATATATGAAAATGTTGTAATATATCAATATTATTGATATATTATATATGAAATGTATGGAAAATATAAAATATTCCTTCAATTTCCTCAAGTATATGGAGGAAATTCATATGAAGGGAGACTTTTAGTACTGTAAACATGCAGTTTAAAGACGGCGTGTCCAAAAACATATATAGGGTAGTGCCTGTTGGCTGGCAACCAAATATATGGGTATTTCTCAGAACATATATAATTAATATTATATTGTGAATACCTATAATAAATAACATTCATATATATGAAAATGTTGTAATAAATCAATATTATTGATATAATATATATGAAATGTATGGAAAATGTGAAACATATCGATATTGATCAATATTAGTTGAGATATCCCATATGTTGGGTGGCAAATAGAATTGAAAATACCCGATTTCAAGACAACGTGTCGAAAAACACATATAGGATGGTCAGTGGTTGTCCATCTATAGTTGAACAAAATTTATGATATCCATATAATTTTGTCAATTTAATAGCAAAATTAAATATTTTCCGTATGTTTTGTATCTTGATTCTTGCGAATACGAGACTTGGCTTGATACGGTTAATATTAAGTGTCATCACTTTTTAGATAATAATGTTGAAAACGAAAGCCAAGGTTGTATATATTATTATATGGCAACAATTGTTTTCCGACCTTTATCGTTAATCTAATTCAGGCTAATGTTATTATTAGTGCTGTTGTTATATATATTATATATATATTATAAATGTTTCATATGCGCTCGGTTTTATGTGATATATTACCAGAGAGTTATATGGAAATGATAGATTTTAAATTTATCATAAAAATACAAATGATTTAACTCAATATTTATATTGGTTAATCAAAA
The DNA here is from genome assembly GCF_018152505.1 of Drosophila elegans. Classification (NCBI taxonomy): domain Eukaryota; kingdom Metazoa; phylum Arthropoda; class Insecta; order Diptera; family Drosophilidae; genus Drosophila; species Drosophila elegans. The sequence goes on along the minus strand of NW_024545617.1, from coordinate 12,979 downwards.
ATAATTGGTACATGTGTGAAATATATATGTATGGCGAAATAAAATGATATTTTAAAATGAAATATGTAAATATGAATTATATTATAGAATTATATATGAAAAAATTCTAGTTACTGTGGGCAAACGTGGCGTGTAACAAATATAAAGAATTTTAAAACGATTATGAAGCTAAACAAAGATAGCCATATTCGTATCAAGATTATTTTCCTCCCTCCTAAATGCAATTTAAAGAAAAATACTCTATAATAAATTTTGTATTACTAATTTCTATTTTAAAAAAATATGAAAGTAATATGAATTAAAAACATTATTCTGGTTGATCCTGCCAGTAGTTATATGCTTGTCTCAAAGATTAAGCCATGCATGTCTAAGTACACACGAATTAAAAGTGAAACCGCAAAAGGCTCATTATATCAGTTATGGTTCCTTAGATCGTTAACAGTTACTTGGATAACTGTGGTAATTCTAGAGCTAATACATGCAATTAAAACATGAACCTTATGGGACATGTGCTTTTATTAGGCTAAAACCAAGCGATCGCAAGATCGTTATACTGGTTGAACTCTAGATAACATGCAGATCGTATGGTCTTGTACCGACGACAGATCTTTCAAATGTCTGCCCTATCAACTTTTGATGGTAGTATCTAGGACTACCATGGTTGCAACGGGTAACGGGGAATCAGGGTTCGATTCCGGAGAGGGAGCCTGAGAAACGGCTACCACATCTAAGGAAGGCAGCAGGCGCGTAAATTACCCACTCCCAGCTCGGGGAGGTAGTGACGAAAAATAACAATACAGGACTCATATCCGAGGCCCTGTAATTGGAATGAGTACACTTTAAATCCTTTAACAAGGACCAATTGGAGGGCAAGTCTGGTGCCAGCAGCCGCGGTAATTCCAGCTCCAATAGCGTATATTAAAGTTGTTGCGGTTAAAACGTTCGTAGTTGAACTTGTGCTTCATACGGGTAGTACAACTTACAATTGTGGTTAGTACTATACCTTTATGTATGTAAGCGTATTACCGGTGGAGTTCTTATATATGTTTAAATACTTGTATTTTTTCATATGTTCCTCCTATTTAAAAACCTGCATTAGTGCTCTTAAACGAGTGTTATTGTGGGCCGGTACAATTACTTTGAACAAATTAGAGTGCTTAAAGCAGGCTTCAAATGCCTGAATATTCTGTGCATGGGATAATGAAATAAGACCTCTGTTCTGCTTTCATTGGTTTTCAGATCAAGAGGTAATGATTAATAGAAGCAGTTTGGGGGCATTAGTATTACGACGCGAGAGGTGAAATTCTTGGACCGTCGTAAGACTAACTTAAGCGAAAGCATTTGCCAAAGATGTTTTCATTAATCAAGAACGAAAGTTAGAGGTTCGAAGGCGATCAGATACCGCCCTAGTTCTAACCATAAACGATGCCAGCTAGCAATTGGGTGTAGCTACTTTTATGGCTCTCTCAGTCGCTTCCCGGGAAACCAAAGCTTTTGGGCTCCGGGGAAGTATGGTTGCAAAGCTGAAACTTAAAGGAATTGACGGAAGGGCACCACCAGGAGTGGAGCCTGCGGCTTAATTTGACTCAACACGGGAAAACTTACCAGGTCCGAACATAAGTGTGTAAGACAGATTGATAGCTCTTTCTCGAATCTATGGGTGGTGGTGCATGGCCGTTCTTAGTTCGTGGAGTGATTTGTCTGGTTAATTCCGATAACGAACGAGACTCAAATATATTAAATAGATATCTTCAGGATTATGGTGTTGAAGCTTATATAGCCTTCATTCATGGTGGCAGTAAAATGTTTATTGTGTTTGAATGTGTTTATATAAGTGGAGCCGTACCTGTTGGTTTGTCCCATTATAAGGACACTAGCTTCTTAAATGGACAAATTGCGTCTAGCAATAATGAGATTGAGCAATAACAGGTCTGTGATGCCCTTAGATGTCCTGGGCTGCACGCGCGCTACAATGAAAGTATCAACGTGTATTTCCTAGACCGAGAGGTCCGGGTAAACCGCTGAACCACTTTCATGCTTGGGATTGTGAACTGAAACTGTTCACATGAACTTGGAATTCCCAGTAAGTGTGAGTCATTAACTCGCATTGATTACGTCCCTGCCCTTTGTACACACCGCCCGTCGCTACTACCGATTGAATTATTTAGTGAGGTCTCCGGACGTGATCACTGTGACGCCTTGCGTGTTACGGTTGTTTCGCAAAAGTTGACCGAACTTGATTATTTAGAGGAAGTAAAAGTCGTAACAAGGTTTCCGTAGGTGAACCTGCGGAAGGATCATTATTGTATAATATCTTTACCGTTAACACAAAATTTTGTATTATTTAATAATACAAAAAAATAAATTTGCCAAAAAATATATTATATTATATAATCTATATATATATATATATATAAATATGTCAAAAAATATATCAAAAATATCTTATCTAATTTAAAGCGTTTTAATGAAAGAAAAAGTATAGTCCTATGGACTTAAATAGCTCGAGCAAATGGTGTCCAATGCCGAGTAATTATTATGAGATATCAATTACGAGTCGTGGGCGGAGGCTCTGATGTCCATAAAATAAAAATCGACCTGGCCAATCGATTAGAGATACAGATAGATAGAAGATATATATACGATATGTTAAATATATAATATATAATAGAATATAATATAATTACTTTGTGTGTATATGGACCATAATATACACGCGTTGCGCATATGTATTGTTCATCTAAGTTATGGGCATACATTGGTTAATGCAACAACCTAAAATATATAATGTTGTACCCGGTTAATAATCAGGTTAATGTTTTATATAAAATGCAATATATATCAAACTTAAATAGAAATAAAATGAAAAATGAAAATTGGTATTATATTGTTTATATGAAACTAAGACATTTCGCAACATTTATTTTAGGTATAAAAATACATTTATTGAAGGAATTGATATATGCCAGTAAAATGGTGTATTTTTAATTTCTTTCAATAAAAACACAATTGACGAAATTAAAAAAACAAATATTATAAAACTCTAAGCGGTGGATCACTCGGCTCATGGGTCGATGAAGAACGCAGCAAACTGTGCGTCATCGTGTGAACTGCAGGACACATGAACATCGACATTTTGAACGCATATCGCAGTCCATGCTGTTATGTACTTTAATTAATTTTATAGTGCTGCTTGGACTACATATGGTTGAGGGTTGTAAGACTATGCTAATTAAGTTGTTTATAAAATTTTTAAATAAAATTTATAAGCACATGGTATATTATTGGATAATTATTTATTATTCATAATATTAAAAAATATATGAAAAACATTAACTCACAATGGATGTGATAAACGAAGAAAAATATTTTCGTTTTCAATCAAATGATACTGAGAAATGTCTAGCATAAAAAATGTTGAAATATTTTTCATCTAGAATTGTCTCTTATTAATGATTAGAAATTCGAAAGCTATTGGAAATGTTATTGCTCTTCGTTGGTTCTTTATAATTATCGAATTTATAAAATGTTTTCTCATTATATTTAAAGAATTAATTAATAAAAAGTTATATACAACCTCAACTCATATGGGACTACCCCTGAATTTAAGCATATTAATTAGGGGAGGAAAAGAAACTAACAAGGATTTTCTTAGTAGCGGCGAGCGAAAAGAAATCAGTTCAGCACTAAGTCACTTTGTCTATATGGCAAATGTGAGATGCAGTGTATGGAGCGTCAATATTCTAGTATGAGAAATTAACGATTTAAGTCCTTCTTAAATGAGGCCATTTACCCATAGAGGGTGCCAGGCCCGTATAACGTTAATGATTACTAGATGATGTTTCCAAAGAGTCGTGTTGCTTGATAGTGCAGCACTAAGTGGGTGGTAAACTCCATCTAAAACTAAATATAACCATGAGACCGATAGTAAACAAGTACCGTGAGGGAAAGTTGAAAAGAACTCTGAATAGAGAGTTAAACAGTACGTGAAACTGCTTAGAGGTTAAGCCCGATGAACCTGAATATCCATTATGGAAAATTCATCATTAAAATTGTAATATTTAAACAATATTATGATAATAGTGTGCATTTTTTCCATATAAGGACATTGTAATCTATTAACATACAAAATTTATCATAAAATATGGCTTATAGTTTAATCCAATTAAAATGCTTGCGTTTTAACACAGATTAAATGTCATTAATTTGATAAAGTGTTGATAGATTTATATGAATACAGTGCGTTAATTTTTCGGAATTATATAATGGCATAATTATCATTGATTTTTGTGTTTATTATAAGCACTTGTATGATTAACAATGCGAAAGATTCAGGATACCTTCGGGACCCGTCTTGAAACACGGACCAAGGAGTCTAACATATGTGCAAGTTATTGGGATATAAACCTAATAGCGTAATTAACTTGACTAATAATGGGATTAGTTTTTAACTATTTATAGCTAATTAACACAATCCCGGGGCGTTCTATATAGTTATGTATAATGATATTTATATTATTTATGCCTCTAACTGGAACGTACCTTGAGCATATATGCTGTGACCCGAAAGATGGTGAACTATACTTGATCAGGTTGAAGTCAGGGGAAACCCTGATGGAAGACCGAAACAGTTCTGACGTGCAAATCGATTGTCAGAATTGAGTATAGGGGCGAAAGACCAATCGAACCATCTAGTAGCTGGTTCCTTCCGAAGTTTCCCTCAGGATAGCTGGTGCATTTTAATGTTATATAAAATAATCTTATCTGGTAAAGCGAATGATTAGAGGCCTTAGGGTCGAAACGATCTTAACCTATTCTCAAACTTTAAATGGGTAAGAACCTTAACTTTCTTGATATGAAGTTTAAGGTTATGATATAATGTGCCCAGTGGGCCACTTTTGGTAAGCAGAACTGGCGCTGTGGGATGAACCAAACGTAATGTTACGGTGCCCAAATTAACAACTCATGCAGATACCATGAAAGGCGTTGGTTGCTTAAAACAGCAGGACGGTGATCATGGAAGTCGAAATCCGCTAAGGAGTGTGTAACAACTCACCTGCCGAAGCAACTAGCCCTTAAAATGGATGGCGCTTAAGTTGTATACCTATACATTACCGCTAAAGTAGATGATTTATATTACTTGTAATATAAATTTTGAAACTTTAGTGAGTAGGAAGGTACAATGGTATGCGTAGAAGTGTTTGGCGTAAGCCTGCATGGAGCTGCCATTGGTACAGATCTTGGTGGTAGTAGCAAATAATCGAATGAGACCTTGGAGGACTGAAGTGGAGAAGGGTTTCGTGTGAACAGTGGTTGATCACGAGTTAGTCGGTCCTAAGTTCAAGGCGAAAGCCGAAAATTTTCAAGTAAAACAAAAAGCAAACTATTAAGAAACACAAATAATAATAAAAGGCAAAAATAATATACTTGAATAATTTTGAACGAAAGGGAATACGGTTCCAATTCCGTAACCTGTTGAGTATCCGTTTGTTATTAAATATGGGCCTCGTGCTCATCCTGGCAACAGGAACGACCATAAAGAAGCCGTCGAGAGATATCGGAAGAGTTTTCTTTTCTGTTTTATAGCCGTACTACCATGGAAGTCTTTCGCAGAGAGATATGGTAGATGGGCTAGAAGAGCATGACATATACTGTTGTGTCGATATTTTCTCCTCGGACCTTGAAAATTTATGGTGGGGACACGCAAACTTCTCAACAGGCCGTACCAATATCCGCAGCTGGTCTCCAAGGTGAAGAGTCTCTAGTCGATAGAATAATGTAGGTAAGGGAAGTCGGCAAATTAGATCCGTAACTTCGGGATAAGGATTGGCTCTGAAGATTGAGATAGTCGGGCTTGATTGGGAAACAATAACATGGTTTATGTGCTCGTTCTGGGTAAATAGAGTTTCTTTCATTTATGGAAGTTACTTGTTCCCCGGATAGTTTAGTTACGTAGCCAATTGTGGAACTTTCTTGCTAAAATTTTTAAGAATACTAATTGGGTCAAACCAATTAGTTCTTATTAATTATAACGATTATCAATTAACAATCAATTCAGAACTGGCACGGACTTGGGGAATCCGACTGTCTAATTAAAACAAAGCATTGTGATGGCCCTAGCGGGTGTTGACACAATGTGATTTCTGCCCAGTGCTCTGAATGTCAAAGTGAAGAAATTCAAGTAAGCGCGGGTCAACGGCGGGAGTAACTATGACTCTCTTAAGGTAGCCAAATGCCTCGTCATCTAATTAGTGACGCGCATGAATGGATTAACGAGATTCCTACTGTCCCTATCTACGTATCCGAGCAAACCACAGCAAGGAAGTAATAATGTTTGCGTGACTAATTGGCACTGCTAAGGGACAAAAGGTAGATAAGTGGGAGATATTACCTCGGTTTGGTATCGCCAGAAACCACACCTTATTGTTCTAGATTAATGGAAGTGTATCATTTCTCGCCGTTATACGGAGATATTTATTATATTTTGGAGTTGGGTTTCCTCATACGAATGAGTTATTGAACAAGGATGTATCTCAGGTGTAATTAGGAATTGAATGGCGAGTGCTGAGCGGACAGGAACACAAGGCAAATGTGGATCTGCTTCCAGAGATGCTTGCTTTTCCATATTTGGTTGAAGGTTTTTCAGGAGGGTGCTCCAGGCCACTCCAGGGTTAAAATGTGACCATCTTCATAGCGGGGATCTGCTTTCCATTTTGAAAGGTTGAGGCCATCATGTAACTGTGAAAGTTCTTCCGGAAGGATGCAGATGGCAGTTCGGTTTTCGCCAAGGACGATGTGTGGAGGATGCTTGGAGACACGTTATGAGCAGCGTCCGTGCCTCCCCGGCAGTATACGTGCTCGGGATCTTCGTGGACTTCAAAGGAGCATTTGACAACGTCGAATGGAGCGCTGCGCTGCGCCAGCTAGATACCCTGGGATGCCGAGAAATGAGCTTGTGGCAGAGCTTTTCTCCGGCCGGGGCGCAACGATCAAAAGCAGTTATGGGACAGTCAATGTCTCTGTAACTAGAGGTTGCCCGCAGGGGTCAATCAGTGGCCCATTCATATGGGACATTCTGATGGATGTACTGCTACAGCGCCTTGAGCCGTACTGCACTTTGAGTGCGTACGCGGATGATCTGTTGCTACTCGTCGAAGGAAACAGTCGAAGAAATCTAGAGGAAAAAGGAGCGCAACTGATGTCCATCGTAGAAACGTGGGGAGTGGAAATTGGCGTTGCCGTTTCCACCAGCAAGACGGTCATAATGCTGTTAAAAGGTTCCCTTAACCGGAGTCCGTCGGTAAGATTTGCAGGAGCAAATCTACCATACGTTAGCAGCTGCCGGTACCTTGGCATCACAGTCAGCGAGCGCATGAGTTTTCTCAAGCACATCGTACTGCTGAAGGAGCGAATGACTGGAGTCGTTGGAGCATTGGCGCGTGTGCTTCGAGCTGACTGGGGATTCAGTCCTCGAGCCAGGCGGACCATATATGCCGGACTCATGGCGCCATGCGCGCTATTTGGTGCCTCGGTGTGGTACGCCACGGCAAGGCAAGTAGTCGCAAAAATGCGTCTAAATGCCTGCCAAAGGCTGATCCTACTTGGATGCCTTCCGGTATGCCGAACAGTGTCAACCCTGGCACTGCAGGTGCTTGCTGGAGCTCCCCGTTTGATTTGGCTGCTATGAAAATAGCAGTCAAATACAAACTCAAACGTGGATACCCGCTGGAGGAGTACGACTGGACCTACGGCGAAGACCTCACAGGTCTAAGCTGGGAGCAACGAATGGTGCGGATAGACGATTGCCTACTGCTGGACTGGCAGGACAGATGGGACGATGTTGATGCACCAGGACGGGTGACCAACAAATTCGTACCAGATGTCAGGCTCATCTATCGGAATCCAAATTTTGGGTTCCCGATGCGTACGGGATTCTTGCTCACAGGGCACGGATCGTTCAATGCATTTCTGCACAGGAGAGCCCTCAGCGATACTGCCGCATGCTCATGTGGCGATCCAAATGAGGACTGGGAGCACATTTTATGTGCTTGTCCGTTATATGCAGACTTGCGCGACCTCGATGGACTTGGTGTGCGGCGCGTTGGCGAAAACTGGATATTCGAAGGAATTCTGGAGGACGAGGAGAGGATGCAGCGATTGACGGAGTTCGCTGAAGAGGTGTTCGACCGCAGGAGGGGCATTTAGCCCAACTTCCTTGCTGTGTGGTTAGCGGCGAAGAATTCTGCCACAGCTCGCCATTGCTTGTCGTAGGAGGCGACTAATTTGGCACTGGGGCACCCTATCCGGGCTTGTCGGAGCCAAAGGGGAGGGCCTACCGAGCCCTTAATTTCGGTACCACGGGTTGGGCAGTTCCAAGGCTGCCCATTGAGGTCGGCCCCTTGTGGGAGTATCGTGGTGGCTGTGGTTGACACCCATATCGCGGGTAGAACTCTCGGGTTCGACGTGGAGTTGCGTTATACAACTCGGGTGCTGTGACCCATAGAGCAGTAGAGATTTTAGATGATCTCGCCCCTCAGCAAGGGGGAGTGTTTGCCCGACAAGTAAACACTCGAATTGACACCGGGGTGGTTGCTATGTACATAGCTATAGCTTCTAGTCCGGGGCGTTGGTCTGGCGCTTAATCTAGACACATGCACTATATACTCACTTGTGGGTGTGTTATGTACTCACTTGTGGGTGCATGATATATCAACTTGTGGGTATATTAGAGTGCCGTGGTTGTAATCCCTTCAGTGTGGAACACGCCACGTAAAATAAGTGTCGGAGAGATCTGATTTACACCTGTCCCTATCTACTATCTAGCGAAACCACAGCCAAGGGAACGGGCTTGGAATAATTAGCGGGGAAAGAAGACCCTTTTGAGCTTGACTCTAATCTGGCAGTGTAAGGAGACATAAGAGGTGTAGAATAAGTGGGAGATATTAGACCTCGGTTTGGTATCGCCAATGAAATACCACTACTCTTATTGTTTCCTTACTTACTTGATTAAATGGAACGTGTATCATTTCCTAGCCATTATACGGATATATTTATTATATCTTATGGTATTGGGTTTTGATGCAAGCTTCTTGATCAAAGTATCACGAGTTTGTTATATAATCGCAAACAAATTCTTTAATAAAAGGAGTGCATTTATGTATTTTTGATTTGAAAATTTGGTATAACTCCAATTACTCAGGTATGATCCAATTCAAGGACATTGCCAGGTAGGGAGTTTGACTGGGGCGGTACATCTCTCAAATAATAACGGAGGTGTCCCAAGGCCAGCTCAGTGCGGACAGAAACCACACATAGAGCAAAAGGGCAAATGCTGACTTGATCTCGGTGTTCAGTACACACAGGGACAGCAAAAGCTCGGCCTATCGATCCTTTTGGTTTAAAGAGTTTTTAACAAGAGGTGTCAGAAAAGTTACCATAGGGATAACTGGCTTGTGGCGGCCAAGCGTTCATAGCGACGTCGCTTTTTGATCCTTCGATGTCGGCTCTTCCTATCATTGTGAAGCAAAATTCACCAAGCGTTGGATTGTTCACCCATGCAAGGGAACGTGAGCTGGGTTTAGACCGTCGTGAGACAGGTTAGTTTTACCCTACTAATGACAAAACGTTGTTGCGACAGCATTCCTGCGTAGTACGAGAGGAACCGCAGGTACGGACCAATGGCACAATACTTGTTCGAGCGAACAGTGGTATGACGCTACGTCCGTTGGATTATGCCTGAACGCCTCTAAGGTCGTATCCGTGCTGGACTGCAATGATAAATAAGGGGCAATTTGCATTGTATGGCTTTCTAAACCATTTAAAGTTTATAATTTATTTTATGAACGACAATGGATGTGATGCCAATGTAATTTGTAACATAGTAAATTGGGAGGATCTTCGATCACCTGATGCCGCGCTAGTTACATATAAAAACATTATTTAATACAATGACAAAGCCTAGAATCAATTGTAAACGACTTTTGTAACAGGCAAGGTGTTGTAAGTGGTTGAGCAGCTGCCATACTGCGATCCACTGAAGCTTATCCTTTGCTTGATGATTCGATAATAAATATATATATATATAATATATAACATAATCAATTTAAATTATCATCATATATGTTTGATAGTTTTTGTTGTTATATATTATTTATATATTTTATTAGGAGGAGGAGGTTAAATATGATATGGATTAGATATAACCTAATTAAACAGGTAGCCAAATGCATCGTCATCTTAATAGTGACGCGAATGTGTGATATTATATATCTTAAGAGTATAAGTCACATACAGTAGCCTAATGTTCTATCGTCATCTATTTAGTGACGCAGATATAAATTGTCAAAATATAATAAGTCTTGCTTGATAGCAAAACTTATGTCTCTTATTAAAGGCAAATGAAATGATATCTATGCATATTAAAGAAGAAAGAATTATAAAGCCATATAAAATAAACATATTTTAATATGAAAAATATGAATCTAAAAACTACACAAGTCTTTTTTGGTAGCCAAATGAATCGTCATCTACTTAGTGACGCATATAATAAAATGTCAAATTAAAAGAGTCTTACTACAAGTCTTTTTTGGTAGCCAAATGAATCGTCATTTACTTAGTGACGCATATAATAAAATGTCAAATTAAAAGAGTCTTACTACAAGTCCCTTTATTAAAGGCGGCAAATTAAACGGTATATATATTTATTTTAAATATATATACAATTTGAAAAAACTAAAACGAAAAATTGCATACATATTAAAAAGACTTTTAATATGAAAAAATACGAGCCTAAAAACTACAAGTCACTTATGGTAGCCAAATGCATCGTCATCTTAATAGTGACGCGAATGTGAAAACAAATGCCGAGTGCTGAAGTTCCAGGTAAGAGCTTAGATATTATATATCTTAGGACTATAAGTCACATACAGTAGCCAAATGAATCGTCATCTATTTAGTGACGCAGATATAAATTGTCAAAATATAATAAGTCTTGCTTGATAGCAAAACTAATGTCTCTTATTAAAGGCAAATGAAATGATATCTATGCATATTAAATAAGAAGAAAGAATTATTAATACAAGTCATTTTTGGTAGCCAAATGAATCGTCATCTTACTTAGTGACGCATATAAACAAATCTCAAATTAAAAGAGTCTTATTTATATTATAAATATATACAAATATACAAAAAAAAATGTTCCATATGAAAAATTTGAGTCTAAAAACTACAAGTCCCTTATGGTTGCCAAATGGAATCGTCATCTACTTAGTGACGCTGATAAAAAATTGTCAAAGTAACAAGATTTACTAAAAGTTTCGAATTAATAAATGAAATGAATATGAAATGAAATGAAATGAAATGGAATGGAATGGAATGGAATGAAATAAAATGAAATTTAATATATTTAATATTAAAAAATATATCTATATTCATTTGGGTAAATTGAGAATATCCATACAATGGATTGCTTATAGTAAAGCAACAAAATATATGGGTATTTCAGAACATATAATATTAATATGATTTTGTGAATTCCTATAATAAATAACATTCATATATATGAAAATGTTATAATATATCAATATTATTGATATATTATATATGGAATGTATGGAAAATATAAAATATTCCTTCAATTTCCTCAAGCATATGGAGGAAATTCATATGAAGGCAGACTTTTAGTACTGTAAACATGCAGTTTAAAGACGTCGTTCCAAAAACATATATAGGGTAGTGCCTGTTGGCTGGCAACCAAATATATGGGTATTTCTCAGAACATATAAAATTAATATTATATTGTGAATACCTATAATAAATAACATTCATATATATGAAAATGTTGTAATATATCAATATTATTGATATATTATATATGAAATGTATGGAAAATATAAAATATTCCTTCAATTTCCTCAAGTATATGGAGGAAATTCATATGAAGGCAGACTTTTAGTACTGTAAACATGCAGTTTAAAGACGGCGTGTCCAAAAACATATATAGGGTAGTGCCTGTTGGCTGGCAACCAAATATATGGGTATTTCTCAGAACATATAAAATTAATATTATATTGTGAATACCTATAATAAATAACATTCATATATATGAAAATGTTGTAATATATCAATATTATTGATATATTATATATGAAATGTATGGAAAATATAAAATATTCCTTCAATTTCCTCAAGTATATGGAGGAAATTCATATGAAGGGAGACTTTTAGTACTGTAAACATGCAGTTTAAAGACGGCGTGTCCAAAAACATATATAGGGTAGTGCCTGTTGGCTGGCAACCAAATATATGGGTATTTCTAGAACATATAAAATTAATATTATATTGTGAATACCTATAATAAATAACATTCATATATATGAAAATGTTGTAATATATCAATATTATTGATATAATATATATGAAATGTATGGAAAATATAAAATATTCCTTCAATTTCCTCAAGTATATGGAGGAAATTCATATGAAGGAGACTTTTAGTACTGTAAACATGCAGTTTAAAGACGGCGTGTCCAAAAACATATATAGGGTAGTGCCTGTTGGCTGGCAACCAAATATATGGGTATTTCTCAGAACATATAAAATTAATATTATATTGTGAATACCTATAATAAATAACATTCATATATAGAAAATGTTGTAATATATCAATATTATTGATATATTATATATGAAATGTATGGAAAATATAAAATATTCCTTCAATTTCCTCAAGTATATGGAGGAAATTCATATGAAGGAGACTTTAGTACTGTAAACATGCAGTTTAAAGACGGCGTGTCCAAAAACATATATAGGGTAGTGCCTGTTGGCTGGCAACCAAATATATGGGTATTTCTCAGAACATATAAAATTAATATTATATTGTGAATACCTATAATAAATAACATTCATATATATGAAAATGTTGTAATATATTAAATATATTGATATATTATATATGAAAATGTATGGAAAATATAAA